>NW_010336135.1:0-4605 GCF_000700745.2 Antrostomus carolinensis | reverse complement strand
CAGGCAGTGAGGTGTGTGCTGGGAAAGGCAGCCCCAGGCAAACTTGGCTGGTCACCCAGACCAGGCAGGGGCGATAAGGGAAAAAGGCCAGAAAAGTGTGAGACAAGCTTGGAAAAGATGGTTCAGCGCAAAGGGAGAGTGAAAACGCAAAGGGAGAGACCCTGAGCCTCCCAGAATTTCATTCCGGCTGTCGGAAACGGAGCTGCTTTCCAGCCAAAGGAATAACTACGACACATACGTTAAAACTCACCTTCCATCTACAGTGCTGATGGTTATAAATATCCCCTGAGCACAGCTGGCTGTTCAGTGGTACTAGATGTAGAGCAAGGCTGTTTCCATTTGAGCGAGTGAAGATCTGTCGTAGAAACATAACAAGGCACCAGGTAAAAATGAACTCCTGGTATATGCCCGGCTTCCGACATTTGAATTATTAATCTCTGAAGTTTGCTTTTGCCTGCCTTCGCCGCGGTTCCCCTGCTGTCCTGCTCAGAAACACAACCTCTGCAAGTAGAGCTGCAATGATAAAACTGCCATAGGCGCTTTATAAAGCTTGACTGTGAGCTGCCAGGGACAGTAATGGTTTTCCTTTTTTCTGTTGATTTGAAGAGAAATGGGACCAAGCCCTTAGTGTGCTTGTTAGCAGCAGTGGCAATTTGCATAAATCAGATTATTACGTCCCTTTGCTACATTTTGGATGACAACCTTTCAGGTCAGGGACTAGGCTTGTTTTTCTTAACTTTTTTTTCTTCTTTCGACAGAGTAACCCCAAAAGGTCTTTTCAGGTCAGGAGTGACCAGTTCCTGTTTCCTCCCCGTGGCTGCTTCTCTTCTCCTCCATATAATTCAGAGCTCAGACCAACAGGGCTGTACTCATGTGGTACAGCAATTAACCTAATAACCCCAGCCAGCCCCACACCTGCCCCACAGCACATGTACGTGGGTTCAGACTGCTTCCAACTGACTGGCTTTATTATCAGGAGCTGAGTAAAATCACCTTGAAGGTCAGATCTGCCAGTTCTCTCAGGCTGGTTTTTCAAACATCATTTCAGGCTTGGCTGAAACATATTTTTGCTCCTTTCTAAAGCCACACAGAAGTCAAAGTCGGAAGTCACAGGGTTCGTGTGCTCACCTGCTGCCCCGTGCTGAGCCTGGCACGCGAGCTGGATAACTGATACCCACAGCCTCCTTTGCCCTCTGCCTGCGGCTTTCAGCAGAAAGCTGTTTTTCAGCCCTGTGCTCAGGTTTGTCAGTTCTTTGAAATCCTTTATAGGTAAACTTAACAAACCAACCTGATAGTTTGAAAACCTTGCACCCAAGTGAGTAATACAGAGAGAAGGATTGGCAAAAAGTTACTGGGTGAACTAAGTATTACCAGAAAGTGGTCAGGGGATAATAGATGGTCTTACCTGCAGTGTAAAGCTTGTTGTGAGAGAGGTACGCGCAGTGGAGTTACTCTTTCTGGCGTTGCCAGTAAATCATCTCAAGAGTGTAACACAAGTCGTCTTTGTATTCCACTAAAATAACTAGGTTTCCAGGAGGTAACCTAAAACCCGTGGAGAAACTGTAGCAGCTCAAGTACTTCCCTAGCCATTGTTAGCAAGTTGGTGTTGTTTTGTTTTTTTAAGCAAATGCATATTGGTGTTGCTGCTGTACTGGTGCATCTATGCACTGGTAGTCGCTGTGCTACATTAGGAAGTTTCCTGTAACTGAACTTATTGAAAGTTTCAAAAGCACAAGATAATTCTGTTTCATCCACACTGTGCTAACGGGTTCATAGTCACCACGGTGGTTCCCAAAGCGGTAGCAGTTTGCTTTGTTATCGGCTCACACCTGGCAGTCATCGGGTGCCCCTTCGTTCAGTGGCCACCAGACCTCATCTTGGTGCCAGTTTGACTGGGCAGTCACCTGTCCACACACTCCAGCTCCAGCTCAACAGAGACTCTTGGAGTTTCAGCAGTGCCGTCTTTCGGTATTTTTGGTCTCCTGACCTCTCTGCCTCCCTTCCCTGTTAGTTATAAAATGCAGAGAGGTCTGAAGGTCTTAAGCATAGGCAGACCTGTAATCCCAGCCTTGGCACTCGTTTCCCTGGTGCCACTGTTTTTCCACATCTGCACTCTGGGAGTGGTGACCATCCATGCACAGCTCATAGAGGCGATGTGAAAATTAACTACTGTTTGTAGGACGCTTAACAGAAACGTCTACCGCAATTAGGCCTCTGGAAGATTGTTATGCCTCTGGTAAATCAAGTGTAACTAGCTAAACGCAAGGCTCTGCTTTCACAGGTTATTGCTGCACACCTTTCCGCAAAGTAAGGTGGGGTGAGCTGAAGGTTAGTGACTTAAAGTAGTGCAAATTTTTATCAGCTTTTCTGGTTCTTTTTCTGTGAAGAATATTTTAGAAATGAGTGTTTGAGTCAAATTTTTATGTGATAGATCTGTGTAATAGCTCAAAGGAACCTGAAAGACTTATGCCTTAGTACCATCAATAATGAAGACCCGTGGAGCATGACTGCTTCAGATCCAGTTACTTGACCTTACCTCTGATTTGAATTATGAACTTTATTTATTGGCAGGGTTGGTGAATTCTCTTGCAAGACAGAAATTGCAGTGTGCCAGCCCTCTCTTGTTTCCGTGGTAACGAGTACACTGCATAGATTCCCTAATGAGACCCTTGGCTGGCCACTGATTGCGTTTTTCTGGTTTGGTAATTCTGGGTCCTGAAGTAAATAAAATATCTTTTTCAGATGACTGTCCAAACTCAGTCAAAATGGAAACAGACATAGAAGAACAGAGGCCTTCAGCATGGTGAGAATGTATTGTAGTTTAGCCTCAGTAATACATCTGTGGTTGGGATTTAAGTGGATAACTTTCAGTATTGTGCTTTCTTCTGAGAAGGGCATGGTGAAAAGGACCCACCACAGATCTTGGATTTAGTCTGAGCTTTGTGTACCTCTTCTGTGGCTGACTGATAGGTGTGCAAAGAAGTATGTTATTTTACATCATTTAGGGACCAGTCTCAATTACAGGCGTTTTCCACATTTTCTGGTCTGACAGTTTTTATCACAATCCTCGTATTGCAGGAGAGTTCCTTCATACTGCTCCATTCCTTTTTCTTATTTATTGTTTAGCAACAGGCAGGATCTGCAGACTTTTGTTCACTTGACTGCTGTTAGCTCAGAGACATCACATGAGTCCTGTCGGACACAGGCATCTCAGGGTTTTAGTCCCGTGAAAAGTTACAGGAACAAAAGTTTTCCTGTAAGTGTGAAATCACAAGATTAGATTAATGGTATTCATGGAGTAAGCTCTGTGACCTTCTGCGAGTTTTTATTTCCACTGCAAGAATTCAAAGTAATTATTTTCTAAAAACATTCACTCTACCTAAAATATTTTGCATACATGGTTTATAAATAGTACCTCAGGTAACTGGAGGAGATAAGGGGAGAGAAGAGATGCCTCTCCCTTTTTCTCTCCAGCTTTGTTTGTTTCATTAATTTTCCCACCCTTTTTTTTATGGTCTGCCCTATTATTTTCCTCTGTGATTTTCAGTAAAGTGAATGTCTTTAATCAATGTGGACAATCAGGCAAAAAAATTCTCCAAAATGTTTTTTTAAAAGCAGGAATATAAATGTACAGCAGCGGGCAAATATCCAGATGCACATGTTGCTTAGCTTTGGCAACTGGACTAGATGAGAAGTCGTTCTCTTTTCTTCAGTCACCGACGCCATAGTTTGAAAGCTTTATTGTTTAATCCCTTCACCTGTGAACAGCTGTATCTTAATGAAGGAAATAGACAAGAAAAATCACAATCACTGGTATCCGTGATATAATTGATCTTCTATAGCAGTTTTGTTCAAAATATGTGTGAAGCTGGCAGCAACTGAATTTAGTAATTCCAAATTTCCATGGCTATTCTGCCATTGGTTAAGGCTGGAGAAAAGGAAAAGTGCAGATGGTCTCATAGTTTACATTGAAATTCTTTCTTTGCCCTGCCAGAAGCAGCCTGTAAATGACACTTTTCTGTGTCATTTAAGCCACCCTGCCTTAAAGATGGTGTGATTGGTGTGACAAACAGAATAAAACTAACTGAAACAAGTGGCAGGTTAGAGATCCATCTGAAAGGGAAAGCTCCAGTGGAAAGCTGTGAAATGGCTGAGAGCTGGACACCCGTGATCGCTGCTCATCTTCTTTAGTTGTAGAGGTAGCAGCATTTTAAAGCAGTGTTTTCCCTGTGTGGAGATGTGCTGACCTGCGAATAAGGGAGCCACGGTTGTTAAAAGCTGCTGTTGGGTTCTGCTGTTTCAGCTGCCAGCGTCAAATACCATCCCCTGCCCCTGGATGTACCCTCCCAACCAAAAAATCAGAGTTTCTAAAGTACCTCTGCTCAACCCAGCCATTTATTTTGTGGATGTAAATTTCCACATGGTCAAGGGTGATGGTTTACAGGCTGTTTTGGGAAATCACTTAAGAGTTTGCCCTGTAATCTCCCAGAATAACTGCTATTGTATGTTATAAATATGCAAAGAAGTTTCATATATAAGTATGAATAATATACAAATATAAAATTATGCTTATTTATAATTATTTATTATAATTATATTATTTAT
>NW_010336134.1:0-5567 GCF_000700745.2 Antrostomus carolinensis | reverse complement strand
TGACCACAACTCTTTGAGTGCGGCCATCCACTTTGATGAAAGTGGATCTTCTGGATCTCAACTCCAGAGGTCTGGGATAACGGAGGAGTGCCTTAATACAGTGCTGTGGCTTGTAGCTGCTATGGCAGTACAAATACTGTGATTAAGTAATAATTCAGATGTTTCAGGGATTAGCCTGAGGTTTGCAGTCATTTCATGTACTGTGAAAGGACTTACGAATTTAAGGACAACTTGCATTTTGTTTTCCATTTACGTGGTTCAAAGTTCAAGGAAAAGTTGGAAAGCAATTAGCCTCTAACTATGAGATACAGCCATTTGCGATGCTGTGCTTTTTGATTTTTTTATTACTTTTTTTTTTAAACAAAGACCTAATAAATACCATTCTTCTTTGATCAAAACTGAGTTAAACTAGTTTTCTCTTAACAGCAAAGGAAAGCAAAGCTAGGCTCATTCTCTTATTCTTTGCACTTTGCAGCACTTACAGTGTTTATGGCTTCCAACTGTACAGCTTTTCACACTTTCTATATTTAATTTTGACTTTAAAAAAGCCTCCTAACTTCCAGAAAAAAAGAACATTCAATGTAAATACCTGTAATCAAGGAGATGTGTTTTTAAACATGATATATGAAATACATAATTCTGATATACTTGTGTTTGCTTACTGGTTGTCATATGGTGTTAGGCTACACTGTCAGCGAAATGTTTGCTTTTTCATTCTGTGCAGTGTCTGGTGTCTCACAGTGCAGCCTGGTTTGAGCTGTAATGACTTAGCACACTATTTTAAAATGTGCTGACTCTGGTTACAAACACAAAAGATGTGTGTTTTAAAACTACCAGCAGGTATTTTGACTTTCTCTCCCTCCAGGTAACCATGGTAAGCTTTTGGCCTAAGTACCAAAACAGTATAAAGCTCATAAGCATTAGATGATGAGGGGCCTGGAGCATCTCCTGTATGAGGAAAGGCTGAGAGATGGGACTCTTCAGCCTGGAGAAGAGAAGACTGGGAGGGGATCTTACCAATGTCTATAAATACCTGAAATGTGGGGGCCAAATGGATGGGGCCAGGCTCTTTTCGGTGGTGCCTAGTGACAGGACAAGGGGCAATGGGCAAAAGCTGGAACACCAGAAGTTCTGCACAAACTTAAGGAAAAACTTCTTTATTGTGAGGGTGATGAAGCATTGGGACAGGCAGGGGGTTGGACTAGATGATCTCCTGATGTCCCTTCCAACCCTTAACATTCTGCAATTTTATCTGCCTTCTGCAGATACCAGAAACCAAGGTGTGAAAAGCAAAGGAAATTCCCTAAGGCCCCAAATGACAACACCAGAATTGGCAGTATTATTATTATATATTTTTTAGCTACTTCTCCTTTCATAGGTCTCTTCTTATCTTTGTTTTACTTAGTTTTCTCATGAACAGCAATTTTTCTCTCCTTCAAAAATTGCTGAAGGTAGTTATAAGGTCCAAAATCTTTGATCCAACCACTTGAAAACATCAGTATCAAGATATTGAATCCCTCTGAAATCCCCTTTAATGGGCCAAATCTGCACATTCAGTGCAAACATCCCAAACTCCTTGATTGTATTTCAATTTGCACTCAGATCAGATGACTGGCCCTTTGAATCCATCTACAGTTAACAGCTGATTTAAAAGAAACATCAAGTACACATGCCCAATTAAACTAAAGGTATGGTGCAGCATATAAATTGCAATCCATCATTCTTTTCAGCCTTCCAAAAATTCACTGACTGTATTTAATTCAAAGCAGCTATCTTTGTGGTTTAGGAATGTACTGCAAGGAGGACACGGGAGAAATGGGCACAGCTTTCTGTGGTGCTTAACTTCGATGGTCTCAAAATGATGGGTCTCAAGATATTTGTGGTCAACTTAACAGTAGAACAGGCAGCAAGTCAATTCTTTTCTCTGCTTTTGTGCTGCAACCATGTCCTGTCAGCTGCTTCCTTGGGTTCAGATGGACACGTCTCTCCTACCTGCATTATGTTCTGCTACCTTTATAGGTTGCATTTGTATACCTCCCAGGAGTTAAAGCAAAATTGGTACGTCATTTGAAATGTCATTTCAACAGCTACTTTGCGCTCCTTACTTATGGTCGTGCGTCCCAACTGACTTCTCAGATAAGCATTCCAAAAATAGACTTTCGTGCTTTTTTTAATAAATGTTTTGTGTGAAAGAGAATGAAGAGGAGATGATATGAATCAAGTCATGGTAATGCGAGCAAAGTACCTGGCCTGGAGGGGAGGGCTATGAACTGCTGCTTTCATATTACTTGTTTGTATGCATATCCCAGATATCTTTACCTTCCTGTTTCATTTAATGTAACTGTATCCTATTAATAATGCAAAAACTGACAGATTTCAAAAAAGGTCCCTCCAATCCAAATCGTTGGAGTCAGAGGCTGGGCCACCTAGTCATGATTGAGTTCACTCTGTCACCTGTTAAGACAGGGAGCTTAATTGGAACAAAAAGCTAAACATTTTAGCGTGTAGCAAACTTCTCTAGAAGACACAGATTATAGGACTTGCCTTGAAGAGAACTGTAAGTAGAAACTACTCCCCAGTCTGTAAGTGAAAGGTTCGGGCTCTAGTGGCCTGATTCATTGTAATATTTATAAACAGTAATTTAAGCAAAGTGAAAAAACAGAAGAAGGATTTTTAGCCATTTTAAATTTTTCACCAGCATGTTTAAGACAACAAACTGGGGCTGAAAAATATGTAAACCGCCTTCTAATTAAAGTAGTTCAATATACAATGGCTTCCTGGTGCTGTAACTTTAAGGTACAATATGCATTTATTATCCCCAAGGCAAAAATGACTTTAGGAGTGGTGTAATTCTCCCCATATGCAGAATCATATGGTTTGCTGAACTGGACCAGGCTTTAACAAGGCCTGCAGCAGCAGTAATTTTAGTGGCTCCTTGGAGATTACAGAGTAAACATTTTAAAATCTCATTTATAGGAAATGCATTATTATGGTTTTGGTCAAGCCTAATTTATTGTTAACGGGATTGTTAAAGTGATATAAACTGAGAAATGTTCCTGCTGGGTATTATGCACCCTCTGCTCCCAGTAAGATTGACCAAAATTCAGCATCATAATTTCAGTACCTTATGCAGGTGTATAATACCCTCACAGGAATAACACTTAATTCTTTAACTCTTCTATAAAGAAAATATTTTATTCCAGAGTAGCCCACTTCTTGTTTGTTGTGATTTCTTTTGCCTTGAAAGATGTGGAACATATAAAACTGTCTAGTAACAGTCATTATTTGATTTACTGTTACGACTTCCCTTTTAAAATAAATTGGATTTTTTTTTTCTGTATTTAGCATTAATTATCACACGCGTTAAGATTTTTCAAGAATAGGGTCTAAGTTACTTTGGAAACCTCAGAGCAGACTTTAGGTTTACTTTTTAGTTTAACTGTCAAAATTCAGGCATAATATTTGTTCTTTCAAATTCTGTTTGTACTGTTGAAGCATGTCTCTTTTTAGGCAAAGAACCTGAATCTGATTAATAGTTGGACTCCTGCTGTATGTTTCTGGGTTTTGTCCTTCTGTAAAATGACCTACAAAGCCTTATTGACTGAAGATGTGCAGAGCCTGGAGCAAATACTTTCTTTTAAAGTATCCTAATGTCTTAAAGTGACCAGTAGATTTATTGAGGAACATTAAAATGTTCCATATGATGTATTTCTTATTTACTCTTTTCAGTTTAATTAAGGAAGGGGGGAGAAGCAGAGGGAGAGATTTCTGAAGCTACAGCTCCCCAAAGCTTTGGGATGTGGGGCTGTATAGCAGCTGCTGAAGTCACTAACGGATAGAAGTGTTTGAATCCTGTCTCTTCATGGGTCCTTTAGTGTTGTATTTGTTCTTGCCAGCTGATGATGAGAGAAGTAACTTGGCTAGTTACTTCTAGTAAGGTACTAGTTAATGTACCTTGCGGTGCATTAATAGCAACTGTGACCTCTCTCACAGGTGAAGGGAGCCAGACAGGGTCAGGTCTAATGTGGCTGAGTAAGAAACTTCAGCGCAAACTTAACCCTATATTTTGCAGAAGTTCAGAGTTTGCAACTGACCTTTTTTAAGACAAAGTGAAGATTTATTTTGGTGTTTCTGGATCCTTCTATGACCAGGTATTTAAGAACTCTGAGCTAAGACTTGGAACAACTTCACAAGAAATTTCCATCTCCATTTTACAAACAGGAGTACTTGCAAAGGTTTACACGCTTCTCAGAAGTCTTTGTTTTAAACCTGAAGTTGTGAAGTATTTTAAGCTACTGATGTTGTGGTAAATGTTTTGGAGGTCAAGTCAATCTGCAGGAAGTTCTAAGCTGTGTGAAATTTGTTTTCAAAGATGTTTTCTCAAAATGCTGTGCAGTTTGACCACAAGTTCATCTCTGACTGTCCTTTGGAAATGATTAGTAAAGAACAGATTATGGTGTGTAGTGACGGTTTATTTTCTGTCTTGGCTTCCTTTTGAAAGTTTGTGTAGCTGTTAGGGCACTTCTGTTGCTTAAAAGGAAAAATAGTAGGAATAGAGGTTAATCAAGCTTGTTGAAGGAACTAGGAGTCATAGGTGTGGAAGCTTACTGCTATTGTTTGTGGTGTGTTGCTGATGCTTTGGAATAGGGACGGCAGAAGCGCTTGGAATTAGAACTTCTTTCTTCAGGCTTTGTCATTTGAGTTCGTATCAGATGTTCAAATAAAAAAACCCCAGAGCTCTCACCTGAGAGCTAGGCCTCCCTTCATTGTTTCACTCCTTCTAACAGGGAACACACTCAGGAGTTAAACTTCAGTATCTTGAATCCTACTCAACTATCATAAGTACAAAGCCATCTTTTTTTTTCCCTGGATAGAAGGGAAGTAAACAGCAACAAAACCCACATGTGCTCATCCTAGCATTAAATAGATAATAAAATCCTGATACTAAAGTGATGATTATTTGCAGATGTGTAGAACAGCTTAGTAAAGTACTTGCCTGTGTTTATGTTCATATTTAAAACTTGAAAAGATGAATTTTCCAATTCACTGTCTCCTAAATCAGCTGATCATCAACTATGGAAAATTGTCCATAGCTATTTGAGCCAGTGCTGTTGTTTTTATATTCTGTGTAGAAGATTCATCACCCTTTCCTCTTGCATCAGGAGGAACACATGTGCAGAAATACATAGAAGCAAAAGTAAGAAGTACTGTGATTATTTTTTTTTTCCTCTCGTGAAATGTTCAGAATTATGTGGAAAGTTAATATATCAAGGCGGGAAAAAAGCATATGACACCTTGTGTTCCTAAGTACTCTGGATGCAAATTTATAAATAATGTATGCAATTAACTAAAATCTCCCTAGGTTTGTGTTGATGTACCCAAGTTCTGCATGTCACAGTGTACTTTGAGATTAATTCCCTTGTTTATACAATGGTTATTAGAACCTCAGTGCAGTTAGTAATGTTATTTGTCTGATGAAAACGGATAAATGTTAACCTTGAGAATGCAGCAAATGAACTGGTCAGACAAAAACTGAATCTCCAGTTTTTAATTTCATTTCTGCAATG
>NW_010336133.1:0-15723 GCF_000700745.2 Antrostomus carolinensis | reverse complement strand
GGACTGTTGGAAGATGATGGAGAGCAGCTTGATAATTCATCCACCCACAGGTGGATACCATATGGATGGATGATACGTCCACCTATACTGTTACTATACTCTACTGAAGCTGACAAAAATTCAGTACGTGGCTACACACCAGTTGTCCATGAAGATGGTTCTGTGGTTTTTGGTGTTTCCTTCTGATTTCTCATATAGTGCAGGAAAGGAACTGTTCCCCCAGAAAGGCAGTGTTTCTTTATAGTATCATTTTATCTGTAGACCCAGTAACTTGTTTATGCATTACCTTATCATTCCACAGTTTCAGTATTTCTAAGGGGGTATCTCTAAGAACAGGTTTTGCACACTTTTCTGAAATCTCCATGAAATTTCTGAGCCAGTTTGTCCTGTCTGAAGATATACCTGTCTTGAAATCACAGGTAAAACTCCTGCTTGAGATGTGAAAAGTATGAATGCTCACAGATTTAAATAAGGAACTACTCATGCAGAATTCACATTGCTTATTTTAGCTGCTTAATGTAAATGATTAATGCTCTAATGTGTTCCATTTAGGCTTAGATATCACCAAGTTCGATGTCTTGGTCATAAGTAGGTCATCTAGGCTCTCTTTTAGTCAGTCATCAGGAAGAAAGAGATACCTCCAAAGGGGTCAGGCAACTCATCTATAGACAAAACCTAGTCCAGAAAGATATGAAACTCCGTTTATGTGTTGAATGGCAAACATAAGGCTTAATCACTGTGCATACCAATACAACATGAAGTTATTTAAAAAATAAGAAAAAAGTTTTATCTTTTGGCTCAATGTTATAGCTTAAAAATCGGTTGTCAAAATTTTTCCTTTAGTTCTGAACTACTTTCTTTACCTCATCCTAAGAAGTTCTTAGAGACTTGATACTGAAAACAGTTCCTTTATCAAAATTTCCCTCTCTCCATTTTTTATGCAGCAGTGTCTGCCCTGTCCCTGGAAAACTGCTAGTGGGCTGATGGGGTATTTTAACATAGAAAAGCTTTTTAAACTGACATGTAAAGGTTTCTTCATATTGGAACCTCCTAATCTAACTGTTTGCTTGCTATAGCAGAGCAGTCTACACCTTTTGCTATGTGTTTGCCTGTTGTCATGATTTACACATTGGATTAACATGAGGGATAATAAATTAATGAAGTGTAGCTCCATAGTGCATAATCCTCAGTGCTTTAAATTAAAACTGTCTGCTGTGGGCAGGAGAGAAATCAGAGAAGAACTTTGCCTTGCAGGCACGTTTTTCACCACTCCATCTGTTGCCTCGGAAAGTAGGGGTGGAAATGCTCATTTTCTTTTAGAGGATAATATTTTTCGTTTTCCTTTTAAAAACATTTTTCTTATATTTTCTTTCTTGAGAATGTTGCAAACAACATATGAAATACAACATTCAAACTAGGGCAAAGAAGTGGAATGCATGCTACAAGCCAGAGCAGTATAAAATATTCAAAGAATGAATACATGCATATTTAGGTCAAGTAAAACGAGGGTTCCCTGCAATCACTTCCTTTTTATGACTCAAACAAATTGTTACTCCTTAGGAATTATTTGCCTGGGATGTCTTCTTCTTTTAGCTCTTTTCAGCTGAAGAGTTGGTGGCCTGGCATTTGGTCCCTCTGAAAGGTTTGGAGAGGTGAGTCCAACTGTAGGCCAGAGCAGCATCTACAACAGCTTTACCTACAAGAGATTTGCCTTCCCCTTTTCCTTTCTCCTCTCTCCATTATTTCCTACTATGGGCTAGAAAAGCATATGTTCAGGGAGAAGATGGAAACATAGGACACAAATTATTGTAAATTATTTGCCTTTTATTAAGCCCACCTGATCCTCTACTCTGGTATATGTTAAACTGGAAGAGGGTAGGTTTAGATTAGATATTAGGAAGAAGTTTTTCACTGTGAGGGTGGTCAGACACTGGAACAGGTTGCCCAAGAAAGTTGTGGATGCCCCCTCCCTGGAAGTGTTTAAGGCCAGGCTGGATGAGGCTTTGAGCAACCTGGTCTAGTGGAAGGTGTCCCTGCTGATGGCAGGGGGGGTGGAACTAGATGATCTTTAAGGTCCCTTCCAATCCAAACCATTCTATGATTCTATGATTCTATGATTCTATGATATGCAGAGCCAACAGTCTCTTCCGAGGGTACCTAATTGTGCTAAATTCCCTCCACACACGCTTTTGTCTCTTTTTATTTCACGTATTTCCTGTGTGAGATTGCAGCAGTGACAGGCCTCTTTGCCATGCCTGGATCTTGCTCAGAGCAACCAATATATGAGAGTTCAGATTAGAAAAATTCAAACTGCTCATTTCCCACAGCAATTTACCAACTCATGGAATGAAAACTGCTCGATCAATAAATATACACAGTCATGTTTTTAAGCTTTGCACACAGAATATAGGTCTAACTTGGTGAACGCTTGAAAGCTGAATGGCTGGACACTCTTGCATTGATCATTTGATGTAAATTTTCAGATACATATCCCTGAAATATTTCTGAGCTGTATTACTTTACAGCTAAAACTTTGCAGTTCCCTCCTACCTCATGTAAAAAGCCAGCAGGGACCAAATGCCTGTCTCAACAGATGCAGGATCGCTGTGGGATCTGAGCATCAAAAGGCAATCTCCAGGCTTCAGGTGGTACCAGCTGGTGCTGGGAAGGAGTTGATTGTGGGCATCTGTTGTTGGATCTTAGCAACATATGGAATAAGGATGAGGGAAAATGTCTGTAGTTTTCCTGATGCCCCATTCCATCACAAACCACATGTTCCCTGCTACGTCTAGAAAAGAAGAGCCCTGGGTATTCCACAATGTCAGGTCCAAATGCTCTGACAGTGGTTGCTTCAAGCCTCACACAGTCTGCTCCATCCACCCTTAGGGCCCTGCCTGCTGTCCCCTGCAGAAGTCCCTGAAGTTCTTCAGGGCACCATGGCTGAAAAAATGCTCGCTAGTGGGTTCATGGATGTCTCTCAGAGGCAGATAAGTGATATCAGATTCCTTCTGGCTCAGGAAAGAATTGCTGGCCTCCACAACTGGGCAGGCTGCTCCCTCCTTCCCAAGGCAGTTGCTGGGAAGCAGCAGGTAGTGTCTCCTCTGCTTCTGAGGAGTCCTGTGAAACATCAAAATTAATATCTGGGTCAGGATTTTCCTGTCTGATTCTGCACACTCTCTTAATTCCTCCTTTCTTCAGATCTAACTTAGGCTCCATCACATTTACAGCATATCACTGCTCACCTCCAAATTGCTAATATTTTAATAATACTATAAGAACTGAAAAATTAGTATATTCAATACTACAATTGGGTCATACGCCCCCTCTCTGTCTCTCAATGTGCCTGATGTCTTCACCATTACTATTTCTTATCACCACACACACTTAATGCCAGCACATAACATAAAATGAGTAAAATGAAAGCAACTGCATCAGTTGGAGTTTTCCTGCCTCTTTCATCAGGCACTACCATTTGTATAGAACGGGGAAGGAGAGCTTGCTCCCTGTGCATTTCCACACAGTGCTGCTGGATCCAGCCCCAGCACTGTTGTGCAGAGCCGTTCCTCAGGGTCTCTGTGCAAGGAACTTCAAAGGGGTGAGGGAAGCTGCTGAGCTGCCCATCCACTTCAAACCTACCAGAGATACCTGTCCTTACTCAGCCTTAAAGCCACATTAACAGCATGACCCCTCCACACAGTCCAAAGTGGCAGATGTGTTTAGTAGTAGGAGCAATAGTAGCAATAATGTGTATTTTGTGGGTTTTTTTGCCAAGGATGGACCAGCTCCTCTAAAAGGATTACTGTAATCTACAAGGATAACCCCCTGGGTTTTCATACTCCCTGCAAAGAAGAATGAACAGTGTGTTAAAAAGCTCTTCCCAGTAGTTTATCTAAACCTGTCTTCTCCTAATCCCCCAGTTTTAGTCTTGAAATTAAAATGTACTTTCTTTCTCTTTTTATCGCAAAGTTACTTAGCAATTAGCCTGCTGAAGATTTGGGAAAAATTTAATTCACACTAATAAGATACAGTTCTCTTCTGAGTGCTATCTGTCCAAGGAGATTAGGAGAACGTGGAGAAAATGTTTCTAAATGGGATGGAAAAACTGAACCTCCTTGCCAGGGCACTGGGCACAGCCCCTTTGGAGCATAGCTGGCTGCATTCAAGGTCGGCTCCTCTCTGATAAGGGCTGTTGTGAAGAAACACAGAAGCGAGGACCTGCTCCTCCTGCCTGGTGGGAGCTGCTTTTTGGCTGAGGCTTTACCCCTGGCTCCGGGCTGTGCCACATCGCCGCCGTGCTGCAGTGAAGCCTGCATCCTGGCTCCTGCTGCCACGATTCTGGCCCTGACCCAGCTCCACCAGCTCAAAGTCCCCACTCACCCTTGGACACGTCTTTCTGCTGCAGACTTGCTAGATAACCACCAGGCTGTGTCTGGCCCAGATCGCTGCCCCGGACATGATCCTGCCCTGGACTGGCTCTCAGCACCCTGGCTCCTTGTCAGTGAGGGCTCTGCCCTGCTTGGCTCTGCTGCCACGGAGCAGCACCGAGGTCCTTGCAGCACCCTGACTCGCTTCTGGCTTTTCAGAGAAGGATTTACCTCTCCTGTGAAGAAAGGCTGAGAGCTGGGCTTGTTCAGCCCAAAGAAAAGAAGGATCTGAGAAGACCTTATTGTGGCCTTTCAACACTTAACAGGGGCCTATAAGAAAGATGGGGACAAACTTCTTAGCAGGGCCTGTTGTGATACGACAAGGCAAAATGGTTTTAAACTAGAAGAGGGTAGATTTAGACTAGATGGAAGAAATTTTTTACAATGAGGATGGTGAAACACTGGAACAGGTTGCCCAGAGAGATGGCAGAAGCCCCATCCCTGGAAACATTCAAGGTCAGACTGGACAGGGCTTTGAGCAACCTGATCTAGTTGAAGGTGTCCCTGCTCACTGCAGGGGGGTTGGACTAGATGAACTTTAAAGATCCCTTCCAATCCAAACCATTCTATGATTCTGTGATTTAACTCCATTCATTAATATTCCCTTCAATTAAAAACCCAAGTGAGACTGAATTTGCCTTGTGTGGCCTCATGATGAAGCTGTTTCTGCCCAGCTCATTATTTCCGATGAGTAATATCAGACTTGTCAATATTTACCCTGTGTCCTCAGTAAAAGTCAGCTCATTTAAGCTGAAGTCAATATAAACTATACTGATTCATGCTGGCTGAAAACTCTATCCACTTTTTCTAAGCACTTCAGTCAAGTTAAAATCCCTGTACCTTTAGAACAAGACATATCTTGTGTTAATATCTCTGTGTTAATATGTTCCCATTATGTAGCTCGGAGACTTGGGGAAATGACATTAGCACTTTCCTTCAACACCGTTTATAGCTTTTGACAGCTTCCTGACGTTGCTAAAGTGTTCTGAAAAGCAGAGTCAGCAGGCTGAAGACACCAACTGACTTATGTTTTTATTAAAAGTATTATTCAGCTGTCACACAATGTCACATGTAAATATCCTCATGAGCTTCTAGTGAAGGAATGTCATATATGCAAACAGCCTCTGTTTCCACTGTTGCCTTTGCAGTGGCTGTAAGGATACCACGCTAGCAGAGAGAGAAGGGAAGAGGAGCCATGAAGCTCAGATCCTCCCCTCCTGGTTCATCGGTGACCCTGGGCAAAGACACAGAACATATGAATTCCCAAGCTGTATCAGAACAGTGTTACCTTCCAGATGGATATAGCAAGGACTAAACAAATATTCAGAGCCACCATTTTCACTCCATTTCTCATAATGAATAAATGCTTTCAGATTGACTTGCTTTACAAAACCAAATTCTGAACTCAATTGTGATGTATCATGTGGAGATTATTTGGTCATCTCCTGTTGCAGTGTGTACCTCACAGAAGTCAAAGACTGGGCCTGCAAAATGGGTTTCCATTTGAACCTGATGTTGTTTTGCCAGCAGAGGAAATAGCAATAAGCTTGTAGGAGTGATCTAAAAATGGTGACTAATGGGCTAATGAGTTCCGAGCACAAGGCATCAGATCTGTCATGAGCAGGTCTTACAGCTTGATGTATGAGCCATAGTATTTGGTGTTTTTTCTCAAAGTCCCACTGTTTCCCAGTTCTTGATCATGTATGGCATTCACCTCAATTTTTCTTCTTCTTGTCTTTATGGAGTAGAGTTAATTAAGCTGTTTTGACTCCAATGTGCAAGCTATCTAGATGAGGAAAACACCATGTCATTAAAACTTCCCAGGAGGCAGAAAGGCGAGTCTGAGGATATGTTCACAGTGCTCCCTCAAGCTTCTGGATTGGAAAAGAAAGTGAAAAGAATCAGAATTATATTAAACACCATTTTTTTAACCATTTTAATGATTTTGGAGATTTTATCCTGTCGTAACAGTGACAATAAGAAGGCAACTATTGAGGGAGAGCACATGAGCCTGGCCACTTTCTACCGCTCACTTCTCCAGCACACCAAGTACATTAAGGCTGTGAAAGTGTACATTCTTGCCAACTCCTTTTAGCATTTATAGTCTTGTTGTCCATGAAGGAAAAAAAGACAAGGTAAATAAAGAAAAGCCATGTAAGAAGCCTTGCAAGAAAGGAAGACTGTTGCAGTTTTGTTGTCTTCTCTACCAGAATCACCTTTGGGTGCCTTCCTCTGGCTGCTGGTCCCATGGGTTGCTTCTGCTCTCTGGTCTGCTGTCCTCTCTTTTCCTCCTGCTCTGCCCTGGGTGAGGGATCCAGGTGGTCTGTAGGCTAGGAGGCTGCAAGAAATGCATACTGAGCAGCAAGAAGGGAATTCACCATCAGCAGACCAGGCTGCTGAACTACAACCCCTCTAAACATTCATTGCACAGCACCTGGAGGTGCTCTGGGGGGAAGCACATAAACACCACATGGAAGGTATTAGCATTTTTCCCAGCTTTGATAAACGTGCATGTTTACCTTCCAAAGGGTGCCTGGTGACTGTGAGCCAGCGTAATCGCAGAGCAAGGTGGCAGCTGCTGCAGAAACAGGTTGCTGGAAGAGCCAAGTGATTTGGCAAGTAAAAACCAAGGAAATTATCCATGTGTAAGCCAACTTCCTGAACATCCACACCTCCTCTTACTGTATAGATCTGTGTGCAGATAGATGGAACATGTAAATAGATGGAGTATTTATGATCAGACAGTATGAGAAGTTAATTTCTTTTTTTTTTTTTTTGAGGGGGAGTGTACATCCTCTTTAAAAATGAAAGAAATGACCACTTAGAGACAGAGGAAGCTCTGCTAAAAGGTCTGCCTTCCCCTGGCCTTATTTATTATTTAGTTCTTCAGCTGATGTATTTAATACTGCAAGGCATTTGGAGACTCTAGTTTGAAAGAAGTATACTGCACAAAATCAAGCTTCCTCACAGGAGGAAGAAATATCTTCAAAAGCTAATTGCTTTTTCACAATTAAATAAACCTCTTTATTACTGTTCTGCTCAATAAGGAAATAGAACACGCAGCATGTCTTCAGTTCCTTCAAGATGCATGTTATTTGGGTAGCCCGTTTCCCCTCTCATTTGCTGTTTTGATAGCAGTGAATACTTCACACCTATAAGTTGACTCTGACTGTATCTTGGGACACACAAGAAGACAATTAGGTGTGTCATCTGCAATATTTTGTCCTAATGCTAAAATTGGCTGAGGACACACAGCCACATACTGATTTACTTCCTAAACCCTAAGGATAAAGCATAGAAGAGCTGCAAAACAAACTGTGGACTTCGTCCTAGGCTGTTTTAAGTGGACAGCAGTAGATAATACATTAAGTGGAAAGCACACTGGAGACACCATTGTGAACTGTCATCACAACAGAAACAAAAATCCAGAGTTCAGTGTTCAGAGATAACAGTCACAAATATTAGTTCTTCACCCAGGTAAGCAGGTCCTGGCTCCAGACTGAGCACCAAAACCATTCACATGCCTCTTCCCTTCACAGCAAACCAAAACATTGCTCATAAAACTACTGTGAAGACCTTGATGAATTGATTCATTATCATGGACATGTTAGGAGGTCAACTGCAGGACGTGCTGCCTTACGGATTTTGAACTCACACTCTTTTATATCCTTTAACTATGGCACCTCAAGATCTCTGTGTGTGTAGGGGGGCTGTCATGCATTGAGTTCTCCCAGTTGGGTACCTACAAAACCTTTCAGTGGAAGGGGAAAGAACAGGCAACTAGCTGTCTTCTAAGACCTCCTTAGGATATCCTCCTGAGGATATTATAATTTATTGTGTTTTGCATGCTCCCAGGGCTTTACAGAATGGATTAAAAGTTTGCCCTTGGTAGTAGTCCCTTACTGCAGTGCAAAGTGAGTGGCATTAATTGTAACATGTCACTGTTCCGAGCCAGGAGCCAAACGTACCCACCTGATAGAGGTTTAAAAGGACAAGGCTGTGACCAAAGTTCTGACCTGCACTGTGAGGTCCTGCCTCTTGAAACCTGCTCAAGATCCCATAGGTCCTGTTTTTGACTCAGAGGATGCAAGAAATATGAGTAACTGTGAGTTGGAGTGACCACGTGTGCTCATGGCTGTGTGAGGAGCATCTGGGACTTGATGCATATGCAAAGAGGATGAACAAGTGTGCACATGAGGGGATGGATGGGTGTGTGAATGGCTACGTTACAGTGGAGACATGGAGGTTAAACAAATCCAGATTGTACTGCACACCAGGTATTGTGGAAAGAGCTTTACGTTATTTATCTTCCAGCCACTTCCAGTCAGCACTGAGAGACAGCCACCCTGCAGTGCGGTACATCAACATGCTTGCAATGACTTCCCTCCAAAGGAAAGCCACTTTGCTAAGAGCACACTAGGAATGCTCAACAGCATCTGCTGCCATGAAGGGAGGAGAATCTGTACTGAAAACAAGTCTGGCAATTAATCAGATTCATACCAGAAACTCAGACTGTTTATTTAGTGAAGTAATGGAAATAAAGAATGTGTAATGCAAAAGTACAGTTTCAGGAAAGTAAGGGGATTTTTCAGGCACGGAGTTTTCACAGCTATTCACCCAGTTTGCAGTTATTTACCCATCTGGAGACCTGCTGCTGTGGTGAGGACTGAAACTGAAGCTCTCAAAGCATCAACCAGGCACATCTTGAGCTGAAAGAAAGAGCTGAGAGATGCAAATTTGGAATGGGGCATAAACATCTACATGTGGTCCAGCTAGTGCTGTAGGAGGGCAGGGTACTACTGTCAGAGGGGTAAGTTCTCCTTTAGGTTACCGGTCACATAGCTGCACACACACTGCTTGCAATCGGCCAGTGGTGTTGCTTTATTGCAGCTTATGCACACACAGCCTCAGCAATTGCATGGGCAAATAAGAACACCCTCATGCTTGTATTTAGCACAGGCACTAATGTATAATTCAGGTGCAAAATGTAAAGGCTTTTGCAAATGAAGTAAGTACCGGGATTTTCTCTTTGATGGGAGAAAGTAAATCTGGAACCTTCTCAGGCTGGGGATGGCAGGTGGTTGACTTTGCAGAACCACATCTGTGCCTCTGTGCTGCTGCTGAGCAGGGAAGCGGTTGCCCCATTTTTTGAGTTTAGGTTCACTAAGCAATCAGATAAACACTGTGCTGCTTTAAAACAAATAGATATATGACAGGAAAGGAACTGAGGAGGCCTGATTTATCTGTTTTGTTGTGGCTGAAACTGGAAGTACAGCCTGCCTGCTTTGGGGAAATTTCAAGGCAGGATTTTGCAAAGAGTTTCAATATGAGCTTTGTAAGGTCAGGTAAAAACTATTTTAAGAGATGTAGCATAGTTGGCTTCACAACAGTCTGAAGGAAAAACTAACTTAAATGAGTTATACCTGATTTGTGCATCTCGTGTTGGAAACATTTCTAAAAGAGATTGTGATGGAACTGCCTACTGGCTGGGTAATGGCAGCAGGGAGTAGACAATGTCACTAGTAAAAGATTAATGAGATGAATCTTTAATCTCAGCATTTATAGTTAATTTGTTGCTTTTATTTTCACTTTACATTGGCTGCCTCAGTGAAACGCCTTATCAATGCAATAGGCTTAGAAGCCTGAAACAAAGATCCTCTCTCTTCAAGAGGCTAGATGCCACATTATCACCGAACTACAAGGCTTGACTTTTTGTTTGCAAAACAGGGAAGGCAAAATGTCTACTGAGGGGATTTAAAGGCTGGATTTCCATGGCCTGTGTTACGCAAGTGAGCAGGCTTTCGCAGTAGTCTTTTTCTGCTTATAAAATCCATACACAATTTGCAGCAGTTTTAGTTAATTGGGTGTCACTGCTTTTGGGCTCCTATATATTTTTTCTGGCTCTAGTTCTGCTTTTTTTTTGTTTGCTTCTAGCAAATGATTTATAATCTTTGTGTTTTGATTTACCAAAAATAAAGTGGACCTGGTAGTACCTAGTTATCTCACAAGAGTATATTGGAAGTTAACTACAATTTGAAAAGCAATCCTAGATCCTCTGGTTCTTAATTACCATGTAGTAACTGTACAGCACTGCAGCCTTAAAAATAGGTTAGCAATGACTTACTGAAGACCTGACCTCATTTTATTCTTGGTATCAATTTTTAGAATGTGAAAATGTTCCATTTAGTCAATTTTCTGGAACAGAGTAATTGTGACTGACTATTTAGCAGCAGTTAGTTGACATGGATGTAGTTTAGCTAAAGCTTTATCTACAGTAGACTTACTACAGCAATAAAGGTGCTTGCTGCAGATGGTAATGCACGTGACAAAGAAAGGACTGTGCTCCCCAAACGATATATTTATGTTTTAACTGGAAACAGTTCAGAGGCGTGAGAACACTTTATCACATCGTTCCTGGAGCTATAATTGAGCAAACACTATCAAAGGAACAAAAGTAGTACAGAAGTAAGTAAGTAATGAAAAGTTAGAAACATTTCTTCTGCTTGCAAGAGAAAGTAAAGGAGAAATACAAAGTATTCCTAGATACACGTGAGTTTTAGGAACTTTGCAAAGGGGAAAAAATAGTGACAATAACATAAAATTAATAGTTCCACTATATCATTGTCTTTCATTTGATGAGCTTACAGCATTTGTGCTTCTGTGTACACCTATGATGAACTGCTGGTATCTCACGCAAAATAAGCCTTGTTACAAGACAGACAAAATCCAAACCCCTGGGGTGCTCTGGCTCTCTCTCTAGTGCCTCCACAGCAGATTTAACACAAGGTTTGAATTTTTTATATATTTATTTTTATTTTTACCTCCACCTCCCTAAGTCTATTTATCCCGCACTTGCTAGCAGCTGTACAGACTGGGTGTTAAACACTGCTACAGATGGGAGGCATGAATTCCCAGCCAACAGCCTTTTGCACACACCAGTTGGATTAGTTAGAGGAAACAAGCTTCATGCAGGCAGGTGTTGTGAAGCCTGGCCCTTTGATGGAAAGTTTAGTTCCTGTAGGGATTTCAGGACTTGGCCCATGACAAATAACTGTCTTACAGCTAGATAACCACTGTGCAATACTCAAGGGTGGACTACTCAGCTGAAGACCTCCAGGTTCTTTTGGAGGCATCTCCTAACAGCCCTGCCCTAAAATAGATCAACACCCAAATGAATAGAACTGCAGGGTAATCCTCTTCTAAAGCATTGAACCAACTCAGAGTTTAATTTCCACTTGAAAAAGTGAGCTTGGACTTGGAGACACTCGGGCATTTAAAGAGATAGAAAAGGTATCCACAAATATTTTCAGCAAAATCCTGCTTGTGGTGAGGTGGGAGCCTGTAGGATTTCAGAATCCCACTAGGCAGCTGCTTATCTGTCCCAGTGCGTACATAGGTATGATCTTGACTTGTAGACACTAAGAGGTGTGAATGATTTATTTTCCACAAAAGGCTTTTAGCGGGAAATACATGAGTCAAAACTATAGGCTCTTTGACTTGCTAGTCAGCTGATACCCAGCCTTAAAGAGGCACTTGCATGTTTCTTTTTTGACAGTACAGCTAACTGGGCACAGGCAATTCTGCTTTTAGGGATTTCGAATGCTGCCTCAGGTGGGACATATTGCATAGGACTTCTGACCCAACGTATGCCCCTCTTTGGCTGCCAGGATTTTGATCTGGTAAGTGCTTTCGGGTACGCCTGTGCACCAGGCAATAACATAGAAGGAGGGAGCATGCTTGCTTGTTTGTTTTCCTTCCCTTCACAGAATCACAGAATCACAGAATGGTAGGGGTTGGAAGTGACCCCCCAGAGACCACCTAGTCCACCCCCCCTGCCAGAGCAGGTTCACCTAGAGCAAGTTTCACAGGACTGCATCCAGGCAAGTTTTGAACATCTCCAGAGACAGAGACTCCACAGCCTCTCTGGGCAGCCTGTTCCAGTGCTCTGTCACCCTCACAGTAAAGAAGTTTTCTCTCACATTTAAGCAGAACCTCCCGTGTTCCAGCTTGTGCCCGTTGCTCCTTTTCCTATCACTGGCCACCAGTGATAGGAAAAAGTGAAAAGAGTCTGGCCCCATCCTCTTGACACCCGCCCTTTAGATATTTATAAACATTGATAAGGTCCCCTCTCAGTCTTCTCTTCTCTAGGCTAAAAAGACCCAGCTCACCTAGGGTATGGCAAATATAGGTTCATCGAGTAGCTACACTTTTTACTTACCCATGATTGTGATGGCTCAGCATGTGCTTGTCTCCTCTGCTCAAGGGGTTTTGAATCTGCACTTTGCAGGGAAGTGCCCAAGCCAGCAGGTTATGAGGAAGGGGCTACCAGGTGAGCCAGAGAGCAGCGTGAGTACTGCCCTGCCATCAGGGCTGTCACGCGGGACAAAAAAACCCAACCCCTCTGTGTTTAGATATGTCACACTGAATATTTAACAATGTCCTTAGTGGAACGCAGCTGAGCAGCTAGGCTTTTCTCTCACTAAAATTTAATGTCAGACTTGTTTGATCCCATGAACTTTTAACGTGCAGGGGAGCTGTTTCCATGGCAGGGTGCTTTCCCCTCAGCTTGGAACAGGTTTATGGGAAATGAGAGTTTAATTCCCCACCTAGAAGAGGGAGTTGAACTCAGGTTTAGGTTAATGAAATCCTTCTAGGCACTGACTTATAAAGGAGCCAAGCTGACGGTGCTCTTTTACTGCATTTTGAAATAAAATGTTGGACATGCTCCTTCAGAAGGGTTTCTCACAGGGGATGACTCAAGGCTGTGAATGAATGGAGGACATTTTGTGCCAAGTAAAGTACTACAGCCCTGGCAAGGCAAAGGATTCAGAACAGATTTCTTTAGTGCTTTCTAGTGCTGAGGTTTTGTGACCTACATGATTCAGGTCTAAAATGCTTTGGGACTTGGCTCTCTCAGCAGACAGAGCCCACTCAGCACACTTACAGTTGTAGTGTCTTGTTTGTTTTTGCCATTAGGTCAGCATCACAGCTACCCTGAACTAGTACCACCTATCAATCACCACCTGATTCAGCTCTATGTACATAGGAAGGGGTCTAGTTGGAGGTAATCATGTTTGTAACTACAGCAGGAAAGCTAAAGGGCAGCGAGGTCCTTTGAAAAACAATTAGTTGTCTTAAATCTGGGTTCTTCGATGACCTTGGCAGTATTAATTATTCGAAATCTTGGCCTTTATTCACTTCTGACTGCCTTGCCTGTTATTTGCAACAAACGTGATCTAGCAGGGGACATATTTTAAAGCCGGGCTCTGGCTGCACACAGGAAAGCTGAAGTGTTGTGAGTGTGAAATGAAACATGACATACAGCTAAAATGTGAGCTGTTCCTGCATTTGCTGCTCTGCTCATGTTCTCATACAATAAATGTCCCTTGCACGGGACACGCCCAGTTCCACCCAGGACAAAGTACTCTGGAGTCCTGTATTTCGGTAGGCAGTCTCAGGTTTGGATAGGCTTGCCTTCTGTACATGTACATGTTTGGTTTTATTTTTATAACTGACTGAAGGAAACAAGAACTCACAGACACAAAGCTCAGTAGCTCAGTACACCCCTAGTCCTGTTGTCCTTCACTTTTGTCCTTTTTCATAAATACCAGACAACCTTCAGGACAGATTCAGTCTTTTCTTCTCTGTTCATGTGTTCATATTCTACAATTGTAATTGGAGCCCATAGGAAATGTTCATAGTACTTTTAATAGGCATTGGTTTGAGTAACAGATGCTCATTGTGACAATTCCATCTCCTTGCTAGTCAGGGCTATGTGTAAAAAAGGAATAATACATCATTGCATTTGTAGACGGTGGGTTTTGAGTATCTTCCCATGTGAAATCTTTCTGGATAAGACAGCTGGGGACCTGGCTGGGCTCTGATCCCACAGGCAGCCCCATCACTACTTTGAGTGGGCCACA
This sequence comes from Antrostomus carolinensis, assembly GCF_000700745.2. Taxonomy (NCBI): domain Eukaryota; kingdom Metazoa; phylum Chordata; class Aves; order Caprimulgiformes; family Caprimulgidae; genus Antrostomus; species Antrostomus carolinensis. Next base: position 1,376 of record NW_010336133.1, on the reverse strand, counting down.
GCTGTTAGGGAAATCAAACTGCAGAGTGGCTAAGGAAAGTGGGAAGGGAGGATTTCTAAACTTAAACACCCAGTTCAGCAAAACTGGTGCAGGGCTGTGTACATTAAGGCTACACCTGTATTGAACAGGGCATTCCTCAGCATGGTGAGCTGTGAGCGAGTTGGCAGCGGTGTGCTCAGGGCAGTGCCATGGACTCAGGCGAGCTAGTGGGAGTTTCACTGGCAGAAGGTACTGAATCAGCTCACCAGATAACACCCTTTTCCTGATGGCTAGCTCTTGCTTTTTGGGATGTGCTGGTGAAATATCTCTGCCCTTAAAAGAAGCAGTAAGATGCTGACAGCTTCGCTGCTCTGTGGGTTAGCTCCTGACAGGCGTTTCAGTGCTGCCAGAGCTGCTGCTAGTATAAAGTAGCCACAAAGGGGGGCAAATTTTAATGCTGTTGGTGTTCTTCCACTATGATGGATCACATCATAGTGATCCATCATGCATCACATATCAGCTGCTCAGTGGGAAAACTTGGGACTTCAAGAGGAGTACTGTGGGAAAAACTCTGTTATTTTTCCTAAAAAAACCCCAAACCAAACAGATGTACCTTCTCAAATATCTATTTTATTTTTTGAAACAGTCACAAAACATAACTTGAGGTACGTGGGATGAGCTTGTGGTGAGAATCATATATTTGACCAGATTAATTTCTGTGCTATGAGATGAAAGAAGGTATAAACAAGCAGGGATATATTTGGATCAACTTGCTATTTTTATGGCACTATTGTAACAAACTCCTGCTGCGGCCATCCAGATCCTAGAAATAAGCCAGTGTTTCCCCTACCCTAGCAAAAGCTCACGTTCCTCATCTGCTTCACAGACTGTAAAATACCTGGATTTGCTGCCGCTGCTGCTGTTTGTCATCCAAAGCAAGGACACCCTGAGTTGGCACCTCCAGGCTGGCTATTGTGCTCTGCTTCAGCATGTGACCAGGGAGGCAGGGCAGAGCGCTGGCGACAATTTGGCTATTCACACAGCCCCGGCCCTGCCGCTTGCCCTGCGCAAACATCGATTCTTTCGAACAAACAAATCCATAGATGTCAAGGCCGCGGATTTGAAAAGGGAGGAGTAAACGATCTGTTTGGTAGCTCAGAACTCTCGGTTGTCTTGTAAAGCAGCTTGCTGGGCAAACTACATCGTGAAAACTTCTCCGCACTCCAGTGGTATTTGAGGCGGAGGAGCGCAGGCTGCAGCCGGGACAGCTGGTGGTGTTGGTGCTTTTCAACTGCTACGGGCTCTGTAAAGCGGCCACAGCGCCTGGGTTGGCCTGGTGCGAGCGCCAGCGAGTCTCGCAGGGGAACCTCTGAAGCGAACATAAAGGGACAGTTCGA
>NW_010336132.1:0-1905 GCF_000700745.2 Antrostomus carolinensis | reverse complement strand
GGTGGCAGTAGGACTGCTGCTGCCCCGTCCAGCCCTGTCCGTGCCGCGGCGTGTCCGTGCCGTATGTGTAGCAGTGAGTGCTGTGTCGTCGTAGACCCAGTCGATGTCTCATGTAGCACAGAGGTGCCCTGTAGCTCAGTGCCTAGGAGGTGACGTAGCACCTCGAATAAATGAATCACATGGAATTTTACCCCACTGGAGTCGTGTCATCCCTGGTTATCCTGCTCTGGGCAGGGATGTACTGCAGCCTGTCAGGAAGCCCCCTCCCACAGGAGAGCCTGGCAAGCCATTCCCTGGTGGGACCCTGTGCCATGAGGCAGGGACGGCTCTTGCTCCATTCCCACTGCCAGGGCAAGCAGAGCAATGCCATGTAGGGATCTGTCCCTCCTTTTGGAGAGGGATTGCTGAATGATGGCTGCCCTGCCGTGGCACAGCCTTACTCCTGCTTGGCCTCTCCTGTGAGCAAAGGGGCTGCAGGGGGTGAAGGCAGCAGCAGGAGAGGAGCTTTGTTGGAGAGAGCTGAGGTGCAGGGAATGGCGAGGGCTGCCAGAATGCTGAGAAACGAGATGAGATGCCTAATGATGCCGGGGCTCCTGGGCCCCATCTAACACCCACAGCCCTGTCTCAAAGGATGGAGCATGGTCTGGTGCCTGGGAGAGCCAGATCCGTCTATGTCCAGCTGCCCCAGGCAGGAACAAAGCATCTCCCGCTTCCCAGCACGGGAAGGGAAGGTAAGCTCTGTCCTGGTGGTGTTTGTGAGTGACATTCGGAGGTGCACAGCAAGACTGGTGTGGGGGTGAGCCCCCAGTTGCCTGGTGCTGTGGGCTCACCTCAGCCTTGCTGATCTTTGCTCCATGCAGAGTAGCAGACATAAGCAAGGGATTCAATCTTTCACTAATACGACATGAGAAAGATCTTGCAGATCCAGGTAAATATCAAGTGCAGCTGCCTGACCTTTCAGAGAAGATAGCCGGTGTGATGCTTGGATGGGTAACAGGGCTGCAGAGATGGGAGGCTGAGTCCTGGCAGAGCATGGCAGCATCCAGCACACCGCTGGGGCAGCAGGCTGAGCCGTCTGCCGGGGGCGTCACGGCGTGGGGAAAGTTGGAAACAATTCAGAGAAGAGCATTTGCAGGATATTTTCAGTGTCGTTGCCCCACCGCCTCTGCTGCCCACCCAGTGTGGTGACTGGGGGGTCTGTACCAATGTGCTGTGTCGCCGTTTGCCTGTGTTTCAGGAATATCCTGGGATACCTGGGCTGGTGGTACCTCAGCTGAAGCCATCCCTGAAGCATCCACCTCTGGAGTTGCCATAGAAACCACCGCTGTGCCAGAGCCAGCATCAACAGGGAGCCCCAAATTAGTGATTGAGCTGTATCTTGGCAGCTGGGGGATGCGCTGGCAGCTGGGAGGGACAGCAGCTCACACTGTGCTGGGGGGGCTTGACAGAGGGACCCCCTCCTCTGAGCACAACATGGTCCAGCCTTCTCCTATGGATCTTGCAGCAGTGTCCCATTTTCACAGTGCTCCCTGTCCTGTGCTCAGCCTTGGTGGGCTCTTCCTTCCTGGGGTCCTGGGAGGTGACAGACCCCTCAGTGCTGCCATGAGCTGGGGTACCTCTCCCCAGGCTGTCAGCCCTTTCCAGAAGCTGCTGAGTCACATAATAACTTCATTCTCACCAAAACTTTAGTCACAGGAGACCCTAAATCACGGAGCTGCACTGGAAACACAGATCTGATTAATAAGCTTTTCCCTCATGAGGATTGCATGGATGGGATAAATCAGGTGCTGAGTCACCAGCAAATTGACATCCCTGCGAGCCAACTTCACAGCTTTCACTGCTGCTGACGGGGCACCCGGTGCTGCTTTTACCAAATTCAAGGAGAGAGCCAGGAGATGCCAGAGG
>NW_010336131.1:9507-16814 GCF_000700745.2 Antrostomus carolinensis | reverse complement strand
ACCCCTGTGTTTTGCTTTGAGTGTTGTTATTCTGAGAGATACCACTTGATCAAGAATATGGAAACTCTGCCTCATTTTGTAGCAGTATGCAAAGTAAAGCTGTCCGGAACAGTAACAGGTGTTTGGCAGGAGGAGGACAGGAATGAGTTTGATTTTCCTGGTCAGATCAACACTGGAGTTGCGTGTGTGTGTGCATGTAATGAGAAGGCATCGAGGAGAGTGATTTAAAGCACCAATTGAGTGTGGTAAAGTGCAATAGGTATTACAGTAAGTGGAAAAGTGCTGTATGCATTATAGTAAGTGGAAGAGGAATCATGAGATGCATCTGGTTTGGAACATTTACAAAATTGTATTCTAAGGAAAATGAACCCAACAGTAAAATTAGTGTACTGATTAGTCTGAGCTTTATTCTGGGATTTCACTTATTCTTTATGACATGCAACTAAAAAAGATGTGCAAAAAGGAGAGCTTAGCTCATTCTTGCTACTTAGTAGAAGAGTAATATTTCTGAGAATAAATCTGTGTTAAAACTGATGCAAATAAACTGGCAAAGATCTTAATTTATTTTTTTTGTCCATACATGTGTATGCACACATATGTAGTTATGTCATCTTCATGAAGTTTTATTGAAGGAGTCAAATTATCCTGGAGAAAAAGCATATATTAAACTGTCAGTTTCTCATCTTTTAAAGTTGTACATTTATTTTATTTGCTATTTATATAAACAAATACCTGTACTGCCTTTATGAACCAAATAGAGGCAGTTTAGGCTGCTGAAGTAGCTACAGCATGTAACAGCTCATTCAAAATCTTGTGAAAGGATTTATTACTGCATCTAATTTTGTTGTTTCTGCAGCTTAATATTTGATTGTATAACTTATCTGAGTTCAGTGTAATGCATTTTTATGGCTTTTGCTGTAGCTGAACCAGGGGACGTGGAAGCAGCTCACTGCTGGGAAGAGACAAGGACACACTGTTGGCTCCCTGTGACCACATGCTCTCACAGGAGGACAGCAGGGTCATGGGATCATAGAATCGCCTGGTTGGGAAAGACCTTTGAGATCATTGAGTCCGACCGTACCTGTCCACTGCTAAACCAGATCTCTGAGCACCTCATCTACTTGTCTTTTAAATCCCTCCAGGGATGGGGACTGAACCACCTCCCTGGGCAGCCTGTTCCAGTGCCTGAAAACCCTTCAGTGAACCCAACCTGAACCTCCCCACAATCCAGACATAGCTGGTGCCTATTTAGACACCTGAAAAAATGTCTTCCTGACCATGAATCATGTCCCAAGATTTTTTAGTTGGGCTAGAGGGTGGGAGAGCAATACAGCATATACCAGGTCATGTAACATGTAAAGATAAAGAACAGAGCCCCAGTGCCCATTTTGGGACTTCCCTCTTACCTGAAATCTTTGCAAAATAAGTAAGATCTTTCTGAACATGTCCACTTTGCTTGTGTATTTTAAATTTTTGTCAATAATTTTTTCTTCCATGAGCTTCTTCTTGCACTCGCATGGCGTTCAGCATTTCCACTACGGCTTAAGTGCATACTGTGTAAAGCACAATCTCCTGTGATCTCCTGGTTTCAACTTATGCCCCCAAGATTTTGCACTAAAACAGAATTTCTGACCCTTATTCACCTTTCTCCTGCCAGTTAGGATTATACAGACCTCTGCCATATCTTCAAAAATGTAATCTCCCAAAACGAAGTTTCTCTCAAATGAAGTCTTATCATGTTCCTCTGTAGTATCTGCACTCATGGCCAACACACTGGAGACTGAACTGGAAAATTCAGGACTAAACAAGTCAAATGACTCCTCAGTAAACCTACTTATAATTTTTCTGCATCTGGAGTACCAAAAAGACTTAAAACATATCTTCCTCATGAGTTAAACAGATATAACGAAAGAGGAATTTCTTGTGGAATAGCCCACAAAGTGTTAATTTAGGGCTTCCTGAGAGCTATTTTGAATTTCTTCCAGTTAAATTATTATAACTTTAGGGACCGATGTTAAGGAATCCCAGTATTTCTGATCATCTGCTAATAACTGATGGTGGACGTTAGTTATTGGATCATCAGCTGCTTTTTTTCCTTAGCAGGTAAATAATCTTGAGCTTTATGTGTACAGCAAATCCAACATTAATGAAAAGGCCCCTAGAGTGAGTGGGACATTAATATTGGTGGCTTTTTAAAATTACTGTATTTCAGAAAAAGTGGACTGGAATTGTCTTGAGTTTTGTTTTTTTTGTTTAACTAATTGAAAAAGCTTATTTTCTTAGATGAAAAATACCAAAACAACCTTAATTGAGTGCTCATTGGCTCAGAACTACACTTTCTAAAATGAGCCACTAAAATTAGAATACAGACACAATGGTGCTATATTTGCCATTTAACAGAAGACCTTTAGGAATCCTGACAGTTTGCTCCAGGGGATAAAATAAGAGTTGCCACTTTAAGAGATAAACTTTTCTACTGTTATCATCACGACATTTATGCAGCTATGACTAAAAGTGACAGAATAACAGTTTGCTGAAATAAATGGCATGGTCATCAACCTTCCACTAGCAGATAAAAGCTTCATGTCAAGTGATTTCAATGACCAAGCAGAAGGTAACCTGGCAACCTGCAATAAATAAAGGGCCCCCATGGAATAAGTCAGGCAAGCATCAATGAACTTTCTGCTCCTCCAAAAGTTCCTTCAGCATAATTTAATGAATGAAAAGATACTGCCTTCCAGATGTTCAACCAGCACAAAGCTTACTTCTTTAAATGCCTGATGCCTATTGATTATTACATCAGGTACACGCAAATGTCTGACGGAGGAAATAATGGAGCCATTTATAAAGCAGTTTTCTATTTCATTATCCCACACTGCCATTCATTTTCAGACCCTATTGTTGGCATAATTGCCATATAGTATTTTAATGGCGAATGCCCTATAAGGAAGGCAACAACAGATGGAGAAAAGAAGAAAGGTGTACTAAAAAAATACAACCTAGCCATGTGAATAGCAATGCTAGAAGGTAGAAAGAAAACATTTCTTTGGGGATCACAAAGTGAAATTTCAACACAAAAAATGTAAATGAAGCTGCATTAATCATTTTAAGGCCAGTTTGGATGAGGCTTTGAGCAACCTGGTCTAGTGGAAGGTGTCCCTGCTGCTGGCAGGGGGGTTGGAACTGGATGAGCTTTAAGGTGCCTCCAACCCAAACCAGTCTGGGATTCTGTGATTCTGTGATTCTGTGATTCTGTGATTCTGTGATTCTGTGATTCTGTGATTCTGTGATTAATGCTACTACTAATAAAAATAATCATTAATCGACTTAAAATTAAGTAGACATTGTGGCAAAAAATGGAATTCTGAAAATACAAGATCGTTAAGTTTGCATAAACTTCAGAACAAGATCATTGACTCAAGTTACAGAAGCAGTTGCAATAGCTGGTAGATGCTGCTCGGACCTGAGATATCAAAGGACAAGGTCCAGTAAACTGAGAACAGAAAGATGCAACCCAGAAGCACAATTTACAGAAGCATCATGTCTCATTGGTTTAGGGAGATTTTTTTTTAAGAAAAATGTACTTGTGAGCAGGACCTTTTGCATAAAGCAGCCACATTTTTCCAGCAGTAAGGCCAGATGAAAGAAAAAAAAACAATTGTTGTCTACCCTCCAACCTCTTCAGGGTCAGAAAGACCCAAGTGTTCTGTTTTCAGAAAGGATGTGGCAATGTCAACGCCAAGGGTAAATTATGTCAAGATTATTCCTTTTCTCTTTTTCCTTGGCAATTTTGTATGTTTTCTTAAATGTTGCAAATTGGAGTTTGCCTCGTTGTTTTCAGCTCATTTGCAAATGTATTCCTTCTCTCACAGACTCGCTCACGCAGGGTCAATTTTCTGCCTATATTACAATTCCCACACTCCCATAGGGGAACAAAGAACGGTTTGTCAGAAGCCTGCAAAAGGAGACAAATGGATCTGTGCTCTAGTCTAATAACCTTCCTGAAGAAGACAAATGTGTGAATTGCAAAAGTTTCACCTGCAAATTCCCTACTGATATACTAATTAAGAACTAGATCTCTTCAACCACTGAAAAAAAAAAAGAAAAAAAGAAAAAATGAAGAAAAAAAGCAGGTTCACTGAGAAAGACTGGAGAAAAAAAGAATTAATGGATGAGAAGTGGCTCAACCTTGTCCCAGAATCCTTGGCTGAGGTAGGATTACACTCAACCAGAGTGTATTTTAAACCAGAATCTTAAAGATTTATTGATATTTGAAGGATCTGTCAACTACATATAATTCATAGAATCCTAGAATAGTTAGGATTGGAAGGGACCCTAAAGATCATCCAGTTCCAACCCCCCTGCCAGCAGCAGGGACACCTTCCACTAGACCACGTTGCTCAAAGCCTCATCCAACCTGACCTTGAACACTTCCAGGGAGGAGCAGCCACAGCTTCTCTGGCCAACCTGGGACACTGTCTCACCACCCTCACACTGAAGAACTTCTTCCTAATATCTCATCTAACCCTCCCCTCTTTCAGCTTAAACCCATTTCCCCTTGTTTTGTCATTAACTGCCCTTATGAAAAGTCCCTCCTCAGCTTTCTTGTAGCCCCTTCAGGTACTGGGAGGCCGCTCTAAGATCTCCCCGGAGCCTTCTCTTCTCCAGGCTGAACAGCCCCAACTCTCTCAGCCTGTCCTCACAGCAGAGCTGCTCCAGCCCTCGCATCATCCTGGTGGCCTCCTCTGGACTTGTTCCAGCTGCTCCAGGTCTCTCTTGTGATGGGGCCCCAGAACTGGATGCAGGATTCCAGGTGGGGCCTTATGAGAGTGGAGTAGAGGGGGAGAATCCCCTCCCTCGACCTGCTGCCCACGCTGCTCTTGAATTTTCCCTATGGAATCGCCCTGTCTCTGCTCTTTTTTCCTGTCGTATAATTCTTATTTGGTAATCAAGACCCTTCACATGATTCTTTTTCTTTGGGTTTTGGTTTTTTTTTTTCTGACCTCCTTACTGAAACCTGTCTCCAAGTTTGTTGGTTTATGTTTTTGTTTTTGTTTTTTTTTTCAGGTAGGAAGGGTTGCATGAAGAAAGTTTTTCATACCTACTATTTTTTTAAACTGCTAAAATGAAACCACAGTAGATGCCACTTTTTAGCCCGTATACCTCACCCAAAACCACGGACACAGCAGAGCCTGGGATGTATATGGCTGACTGTAAGCAATCCAGTTCAAATTATGAAAAGATAATGAATGAAACTGATAAATCAATTTTTCTACTTTACCTCATAGCTCACTCTACATTTTTAGAGACAAATTTTCACATTAACACTCATTTTGTTTAAAAAAAAAAAAAAAAAATAGAGACTACTGTGTGCCAGAAGTTTCCATGACATTTTGCCCTGGTGCTGAGTTTTATTCTAACTCAGATAATTCTGAAACACTTCAAAATAACTCATTAGTGGCCTTAATGCTTTTGAAAATGACTTCTTTATCAGCAGTAAACTCTTCATGAAAATGCTAGATGTGACATGCGAATATCACAATCTTGTTAAATGAGACTCATTAATCTTTATCTTGAGCAACACTACTTTCTGATTTTCAAAGACTTAATGGTATCTTTTTTTTTTTTTATTTCTAAGTACTTCATCTTGCCTTTTCCTTATCTGTAAAAAGTTTGGGATATCAATGCGTTTCAAAGGCTTATGGGGAGAATAAATAGTTTCAAGATTACGAGATATTCAAATCCCACAGCAATGCAAGACCTTACCCTGACCTAGCATCAATGGCTCCAATAAGCAAGTGTTTTCCCATAATAATTCCACATTTATTTTAATAACCAAGTTGTTGCTTGAGTCTTCTTATAGAGAGAAAAGAAATGGACTTTAAAATTTGTCCACAAGTGCAATCAGTTTATCATAATAAGGTAACTGGAAATTTTGATATTGAGAGATTACCTGAGTAGAATAAATAGTGAAGGAGTTTAACACTGTCTTGAACAAGACAACATTCACTCTGTCCCTGAGCAGGTAAAATCTTATTCATAGCTATAGTAATAAGTGCTTATAGTACATTAGGTCCCAGAAGGTTTGTGCAGCATGAAGACTTCTCATCTGTATGAACACATCGTACCGTTCATCCTGGATGTGGATGGTACCAGCTGAAAAAACATCACCATTACATGGAGCTCTCTCCCCTTATACAATATAACTATTCTTTTTTATTCTTAGAATCACAGACTGGTTTGGGTTGGAAAGGACCTTAAAGCTCATCCAGTTCCAACCCCCCTGCCATCAGCAGGGACACCTTCCACTAGACCAGGTTGCTCAAAGCCTCATCCAACCTGGCCACACACACTTTCGCATCTACAACTTCCTTGGGCAACCTGGGACACTGTCTCACCACCCTCACACCAAAGAATTTCTTCCTAATATCTCATCTAAACCTCCCCTCTTTCAGTTTAAACCCATTTCCCCTTGTTTTGTCATTAACTGCCCTTATGAAAAGTCCTTCCCCAGCTTTCTCGTAGCCCCTTCAGGTACTGGGAGGCCACTATAAGATCACCCCTGAGCCTTCTCTTCTCCAGGCTGAAGAGCCCCAACTCTTTCAGCCTGTCCTCATAGGAGAGGTGCTTCAGCCCTCGCATCATCCTGGTGGCCTCCTCTGTTTGATAAGAGGCCTCAGTCAGGATGCATTAGCATGGGTGAAAGGCGAGGTACTCTATAGCTCTTGTGCAGCTGCAGTTTTTCCTCAGGCCAATAAGCTAAACTGTAGTTTGTTGTACCAGCACTCTTAGTTCTATGGCTGAGTGGGAAAAAAAAAAAGGTGCACAAGTCTGTGAGTGAGTCAGTACCACCCCCTGCACGTCACCTCTCTATTAGCAGAAAAGAAAAGGCTGAGCAAGTAAGAAAAAGAAAGACATTGTTTGTACCAAAGCAGTTAATTTCCTGTCTCCCCTGACTTATAGACAAGAGGCAGTTTGCTCTTTCCCACCCCACTGACACTCTGCTGAAGGTGTAGGCAGTTATCTAGTGTCATTAAGTCTTGAGCTGGCACACCTGATCTCAGGGGCACTCAGCCTCTGTTAAAACAAGTACAAGAAGTGATAGTACAGGAGGGCATCAAAACCATCAAATCAACCTGTGGTAGCAATAAACACCTGGCACCAGTGTGGCATGGTGACTGGTTAGAACCAACAGCGCAACAGAAACTTGTGAGGAGCTAAAAAGGACACGTTTCTCTAAGTGATAAGTGCACACAGACGTGAACAAGCAGCAGAACGCTCCTTTAACTGTTGGACTAATTAATGCT
>NW_010336131.1:0-8859 GCF_000700745.2 Antrostomus carolinensis | reverse complement strand
CCTGGAAGTGTTGAAGGCCAGGCTGGATGAGGCTTTGAGCAACGTGGTCTAGTGGAAGGTGTCCCTGCTGCTGGCAGAGGGGTTGGAACTGGATGAGCTTGAAGGTCCCTTCCAACCCAAACCTTTCCATGATTCTATGATATGAGTTTTTCTTTCTTTCTAATCAAAGTTGAGATGCTCTAGGACACAGGCACAGGTTCATGGACAGTAAGCAGCCTCTTCTTGTTGTTTCAGGCCCACTTGACAAATTGAATGTAATTCAGAGGGAGCCTAAATGCAAGGAGGAGCTGGAGCCTCACCATGCAAACAGTCCAGTTTTAAACTAGAATGATTAGTCTGAACTAAAGTTTGACCCAGGTGGAAACTAGCATGCAGGAAAGATACAATTTTAAAGATATCAGGGAAAAAGTGTACTCAGTCATTGTCTACTTAACAAGGTTTGACATATAATAATCCCATAAAACACTTACAAAAATAGTTAAAAGTTCTTAATCTCTTCCCACCTGCTCCCTGGCTTCATCGCTTCTTGGATGTAGCTGAGGACCTCAATAGGTACATGTGTAGGTTGTATATTCACATAGAGAGTGTATCTGGCTGGGTAGAGTAGTTATTTGCTGCAGGAAGGAAGAACCTCAGTGACATAGCTGTGACATAGCTGCTACAGGGCACTTTTGGAGACTACTGAAGGTTCACTGCTATCTGCTGTTGGTGGGACACACTGGTCAGGATGCCTGCCTTTGGAGAAGCTGTGGAGTCCATGTGTGATTACTTCTGGGAGCTTGCTGGAAGCAACAACCCATTTACTCACTGCACCAGTGGTTCCTATAAATATATTTATAACCCTGGCATGCCTGCTTTACCGGAATCTCAAGGGTTTGTCTGGTTCAGAGAAAGCCATAATGGGAACTGTAAACTTTTATGCTTGCCCTCTCTAGAAATTGTGTTGAAACTTTTATAACGGAGATTTTTCACCTTTTGCTTCCTTCTCCTGCAATGTTACTCACAAAGCAGTTCTATAAAGAATTTTAAATAGTATGAGGTGTACCCAACCAGGTTTATTGTCTGCACCTGCTACAGTTTGTTGTCTAGACCCTTCAGTACAAGAGCTCAGTTGTCAGTCTAAGTGCTGTGTTCACTGTAATAACACTGATGAATATTTTTTGTTCTTATCCTAATTACATTTATGTTGAAGACTGGAGAATACTGCTTAAGAAAATCCTTGCTTTATGCAAAGCTGTCACACTTTCTTTATTAATGTTCCCACGAAAGGAGAAGAGAAGAGACAAAACAGAAGTACATTAGAGATGTCAATGTTATTAGTATTTTGTCAGGCTTGCTCCTGGTTTTAGGAACTGGAGCAATTACTATTGTCATGCAAAACTTCTCTGGCTGACTTCCTAAAACTACTGCTGAAAAGTGAAAACATTTCATGAACACTGAAAAAGTGTATTTAAAATGTGCTTCACACTATGTAAGAAAAGCTGAGATAGACAGCTTGCGAAACCTTCTGTGACCTTACTGAGGAAGATACCAATTACCATGAGAAATGTTTGTAATTGTCCATTTGCCAAGAGTTATCAAGCAATATCCAACTATAGTTTTCTGCACACACAGTAGATACACTCGTGTAATCGTTTTTGGTAAGGAACACTCTCTAAGGATGCCACAAGGGCTATTTCACCTTTGCAGTACACGCCGTTGGACTGCTGCAGTTCTCAAGGGAATATATCATTAATGTTTATAAAGTCTATGCAAATCCTCACTTGACAAGCAAGGCCATTTCCACAGACATAATATTATGGTCCTGCAATAGCAAAGGAAACTATTTCCTACATCCCTAATTAAATTCGGAAAGCCTGCTTCTCTTCTACTGCCTTTTGCTCCCTGAAGACCTCTGAGCAAATGAAAGCTGCTGGGAATTCTTCAGGCACTCTTTGCAGTTACAGAGGGTATGTCATCCAAGTAGTGAGCCACATGGCCGTGTGACTCTGGTGACCGTAACTAACTGTCATGCACAGCCCACAGGATGAAATTTGTTCACACAGGCGGTTGATGAATATACCTGTCACTGTAATAAATAGTTGAGCCAGGACCTAGTGGGAAAGCAGAAGGAAATACATGGTCTTTATTCCAACCCCCAAACAGAATTATTTGCTCTTTAAATCCAACAATTTAGCCAAGTAGTAAAACAAAGAGAAAAATAAAATATATGTAGTCTGATTAACTTCTACTCAAAGAAACCTGATACTAAACTAAGTGTGAAAATGGTGCCCTTTGTAGTTTATCCTTTAACACAAATGGGAAACATTTCCTTATCTTGTATACACCCAAGCAAAGGCAATCAGAACAACAGCCCCTCCAAGAATGGGATCTCTGATGTTCTGATGTCTCAGGAAAGAAAAGGAGTGATGTGGGAGGACAAACCTTGCAGTATGACTTGCCCCTTTCTGCCTTGGCTCAGTGGAGGCAGGAAAGTGAACCATCATTAGAAACGGATCATAGTATCTGTTAAACAAGCCAGGAGAGATGAGTCTTTAGGGTTTATTCCCTTTCCTCGCCCATCCCCACCCCATACCTCTTCTCTCTGGTGAATCACATAATCCAGCACAGAGATTCAGAGTCTCTGCGACATGCTCCATTTGGGCTTTCTCCCCTGCCAAGGCATATAACAAGAGGATGAAATATTCCTTCTCTGCCCTGCTGAAATCATGTTCTTCTGCCTGTTATGAATTAGATTCGCAGTCTGAGTATCTCCCTCTGTGATCAGCTTTCACTGCTAATAACCAGCTCATTCTGCTTTGCTAGAGCAAGTGTTTCTGACTCAGTTCAGACATTTCAAACAGAGGAGCACACAAAGCCTTCTAATTAGTGCCTAAATATTCTACCTTGCACTAACTACAAATTCATGTAAATGCAGGCTGCAGAAGCTGTAAAAACCCAATCAAAGACACCAGATGATCTGTCCAGTGACCAGGTGGGGTTTTTTTGCTACTACAACACGGGTGTGGGCACAATTTGCTTTAGCACATTGTGTTTCCCAAGACTCTTACCAAGTTTCTCAAAATTGTGCTTCAATCCAGGTTAACCTGTTAGTCACCTCCTAGGTTATTTTTTTTTTTTACCTTGCTCCCTGACCTTATCTTTTCCTTCTGTGCAGTGATGTCGATATCCTTGTCCTGCAGTTCCCTGTGCCTCGTTCTGCGTTGCCCTTCATTTTGAGGCATATTTTTTCCAGAATCAGTTTGTCAGACTGTTACTCAACCCTGACCTCTGCTTAGGAAGTTTAGAACCTCACCCTCCTCTACTCCTGCACCACCAAATTAATTTTTAAGCATGAAAAGCTGGGGAAAGATGATATATTTAATAAGGAGCAAGCATCAGGTGCCTACTTATACGTAAAAATGATATGCTTGTATTTTACTTTTATGCTTTGCTGATCATTTCAGAGCAAAGGTTGCTCAACAAGGAAAAGAAAAGCTTCTCTGTCTGCAGCATGCCATTCAGTAGTTTGCATGTCTTCATCATAAGCATTTTCATGCTTCCTTTCACTAAATTAAATAGGTCGTATTGCATAATGATCTAGAAACTGAAGAACCGTTTGCCTTCAAAGGGACAGCACAGGGTGTAAATCAAAGAATGAATCTGACCCAGCAATCTCCCTGAAAAGCTCAGACTTTCAGAGCTCCTATTCTTTATTTCTGCTACATCGTTTTCAAGATGGAGTGATAAAACTGAGCGCGTGGTTCAAGGTGAGCTCACACACTGATTTACAGAATGGCCTGACAGCATTTTCCAAAGTATTCTCTATTCTCTCCTTAGCACATTGTAACATCTTGTTTGGTTTTTAATCATTACTGAACAACGGGTAGAGATTTTCACCAAGCTGTTCACAATGACAGCCAGGACATTTTTCCCAGAGTACTTACAGTTAATTTAGATCCCATCAATGTATCAATTGTCCCTTCCAGTGTGCCTTACCTTGCAGCTGTCACAATGAATTTCATCTCCTATTGTGCTGTTGAGATACCATGCTTTGTTAAGATCTTCTGTCCTTTGTAGATTAACCTAGTCTGGATAGTTTTGAGAAAATAGTTTCATGGAAAATTTGCCAGTTCACAACTCTCATCTTTCCAGAACATGTACAAATGTTAAAAAAACAAAACCCACAGTCTCCAGTACAGAAAGGAGCATTGAAGCTGAATATGTCAGAAATAAACAGACCTCACTGGTCAGTACAGCTTTACTTAATACCAGGTCCCTGAAACCCAGGCAATAAGCAGTGTACTTCTGACTTCCTCAGTGCAGTGATAACAGGTTAACGTTTGGCTTTCTCATTAGAACAGAAATAATAACCTGTTGGCTTTACCCTGAGAGTCTAGGGAGAAAAGCAGTGGAGAGCTGCTTTCTGAACCCCGGGTCTGGGTAGGATCAGGGCAAAATGGTGCTCAGCTGCAATGGCAACTTCCTGGACCAGAGATGAGACTCCTGGCAGAGGAGGATCTGACTGACCAGTGCAGTATTTTGCTGAATTACTTTACCTTTTAATTATACATTATTACTTCTTTAGAGAGCATTCTGCTTGGAAACAACCAGCCTGTAGCATTAGTGCGTGCATCGCTTCCTTCCTCATTCATCTCTTCACCACTCTTTTCCAGGGTTTAAGGTGACCTTGCAACTTATGAAGGAAAATAAAGGATTGGAGTTAAACGTGTTATAAATGATTGACCTACCTGGATGGCAGCTGATAACGTGCTGGAGGCTGCAAAGTTCAGATACGGAACTTCATTCTGAATGATAGACGCTATAAAGTCGAGATAACTCATATTGTAACAGCCACGTTTTCAGGGAAATGGAATGAGAAATAAGGGGATTGTCCTGCAGTCAGAGCAATGGCATCGTGCAAACAGGAAAAAAAGAACAATTATTGCAGCATTAAGCTGATAAGACTGGTATTTTAGAATGATGTAGTGAGTTCAAGAGCAACTCGCTCTTTACTCTGCTCAGTCAGGTGGGGTGAATGTAACGTAAAAGGCCAGGCAGAGTGATAGCAGACTGTGTTGGCAGAGGAATCCTAATTTGGGGAAAGGAAGAAAAAGGATCAGAGATGTCAAAGAAGAGCTTATTAGATGAAACATTTCTTCTGCCTGGATATGAGGACACTTTGAAGAGAAGCTTAGCCTGAAGAATGGTAGAAAGAAACTAACTCTTTTCATGCACTCGTGCTGCAGAATATAATGGAGTTGTTTCAGGTCAAAATTAGAGCTGATTAGACTTTAAATAAAGAGCCCTTAAAAATACATTTAAATATATATATATTTTAAAGTGCAATAAATCTGGCAGTGTAAAATATTTCCTGGGTCCAATGGAGACATTGAATGAGAGTCTGGACATATTATGTATATGGGGAACTGTAGTTCAAATCTTTGGTCTGAACTGGCCTCACCTATTCCGGTTAGATGACATAATTGCTGAGCTATTGGATTTTTCATTATGAATTAGCGGTTCTTCCACTTATTTTTCTTCGAAAGGGTTTTAAAGCAATTTTTTTTTTTCTATTCATGAACTTAAAGCACACTTATTAAACCTCAAAATCACTTTGAGGAAGAGAAAATTGATTTAGCACTCAGCATAGGCAGGTGGGTAGTCAGAGGATGGTCAGGCTTCAAGACCTCTGTCTAATTTATCTTCTCATTATTCAGTGTTGTTTGGTTTGTTTGTTTGTTTTTTACTTCAAACCAGTTTATCTTTTACTTTCTTTCATTTCACATCATCTTCCCCGGTACTTCTTATGCCTACACCAGTATTGTTGTGATGTTGAAAGAAACTCCTTTAGGAACACAACTCTGCAATCCCCTCCTGCTGCTGTGCGAGAGACGTGTCTTACAGAGAGCACAGGTTCTATCACCTTCTCCATTCTGGTGTCACAGGGTCTGATTCCCTTTTGCAGATGGCATGATCAGTCTCAATGAAAAAAATAAAAAAAAAGAAAAATCAAGTCAGACAACCTTGTGTTACTCTCAGCTTTTTAAAAATTGATCACACTCATTCTTCACACCAAAGTCTTTTCTGGTTTAGAAACACCTGTGTTGATTTTTCCTTTTCTCTAAATGCTTGTTTTGGATTTTGGATTCTTTCACCATCTGCATCCAAAGGAGGTATTAGAAGGGAATCAGTTTCCTGTCTATTCATATATCCTGGATAAGCTAGTGATTCTGCTGCCAGATTTCATTTTTGAAAAGGCAAATTAACTCGTCAACTCATGTAGAAATACTAATATAGTAAATATCAACCATTTCACAGAATCACAGAATGTTGGGGATTGGGAGGGACCTCAAAAGATCATCTAGTCCAATCCCCCTGCCAGAGCAGGAACACCTAAATGAGATCAGAAATGTCACTGTATTATTACAGGCCACTGCAGCTTCAGTGATAAAACTGCTTTGTTTTAATGAATTTTACTGGATAGCAAGTGGTATCCAGTATGGCTTCTTCATACAGATTTATCATGGAGTGAAGTGCAGAACAGAAGATCGAAAGTAGTTCAGTGTTTCTGTTCCACGTACATATATTTATATGTATAACATCATATAGAGGGTCTCTGAATCTCAGGTTGAAGGTAAAAGTCAGGAAAAAAATGGGGAACTGTTTCTATTATCCAGTTTCTAAATTAAGAGTACTGTGCCCTTTAACCCACGTGCTTTGTATGGGAAACCTGTACATGCACGATAGCAGAGTTAAACCAAGAGGTCTCCCTCATTATCAGTAAGAATGCTCAAAAACTGTATCCTGCATGCCAGGCAAAAAGCTTTTCAGATCTTCTGAAACTACAGGAATGGGGAAAGACTCACCATTTCACAACAGTTGTGCTGCCCCATCTAACATGTCTTTTTGAAGATGTATCCCTTACACTAGAAATATTCACATGGGTGACCTTGTACTATGTCAAAATAGTTTTAGGCAAATGATTTCTTTGGCTTAGAAATCTTTACGACAGCAAAACTTTCTACAAATAGATATATAATTTTCATTGTACCTTCCATTCAGCATTTGTCTGATAATTATTCAGTCAATTCACACACCGAGGGATATACTACTGTGCCTATTGCAACTATTGCTGTTTTGTCTTTCTCTCAGTTTTCTTATTTTTTTATGTGTGGAGCATTTTTGTGGGTATTTTTAACAACCACTCACTGTGCTTTTTTTCCTTTATTTTTTTTTTTCTTCTTAATTCAGAAATAGGAAACTGTTGAATAGTGTACTAGACAAAGTTTACATGTTTTAAAAGCAATACAGGCAAATAATATATACAATTATAACATATATTTGGTCTGCAGAAACAAAACTACAGAACTGCCATAGACTTCTTTGAAACTGGAAACATTTTAATTACTACATTTTGAACAGATGAGTAAATGTTTACAGAGCTGTTATATGCATAGTGCAAAGAGTAGGAAAACACAGGGAAACCATGATTTGCAATGCCAAATATTTCCATATCATCTTTCATTCACATTCCTTAAGGTATTTGGGAACTATAGTTTTCTTGGTAACAATTTATATTCTAGGTTACTTTTTCCTTAGTGAATTCTGCATCAAGCTTCCTTCCTGCAGGGGTTTGCAAGAGGATTTTGTTTACTGCCAGCGTAACCTCTGCTGAGTGATCTGAAAGTCGAACTGTTCTTCCTGCTTCATACATCATCTTCAAGAGTAAAAAAAATGTAGAGCTCATAGTGGGAAATTTTGTTGTTACAAAAATGAACAGGAATAAATTTGTCCTTCTTTGATTTTGTAATGCCAGAGACAGGACAGTGTGCATTGTCGGTAAGACCATCAGGTGCTATACAGCATATAATGTAAAATATTTACAAGGAAAAGATATAACAGCTACAAAAAGATCCATTTTAGATTTCTGTTCTTAAGTGTACTCTATATTACAAGAGAAAATTGCATATCAAAATATTTAAAATTGATTTCAATCAACATACATGGTGATTAAATAAGTCCATAAAAATGTTTGCTTTATAAGCAAGCTCTGGTATCCAAAGCTGTTTCTATCAGATACTGGATTGCATTTCTTGTTAGGAAGGGGTTATTGATCTGGTTTCACTAAGTGAAGAACCGTGTGTTCACTTCCCTGGGTCTAGAATTTCACCTCGTACATTTGATTTTTCAAAATTCGTAAACATTTGCATCCTTCTCCTCATAATTAATAATGATAGTTGGATACCACTAAGTGGAAATGACAACACTTAATTTCATTGAAAAAACAACTCATGCCTGAAAACACTTGGACATTTCTATAGTCAGAACAAATGTTCTCAGTTTTGTGTAGCTTTCAGCTGGATAAAGTCTTTTTTCTGCAGCAGGACTGCCTCTTCACTTTACGTGAAATATGTACTTAATTCTGCTTGGGATGGGTGTCAAGCATAATACAATCCAATATACAACCAAGTGTTGCCCATAACTATGTATTTAGAGAAAAATCATAGAATCATAGAGTGGTTTGGGTTGGAAGGGACCTCAAAGCTCATCCATTTCCACCCCCCCTGCCATCAGCAGGGACACCTTCCACTAGACCAGGTTGCTCAAAGCCTCATCCACCCTGGCCGAGAACACTTCCAGGGAGGAGCAGCCACAGCTTCTCTGGGCAACCTAAAATGTACATGATTAACAACTCTTCCGCTAATCACCTGTGTATTGCTTTCAGCTTTCTATTTCTCCACAGTTTTACATTTTTCCCCCTGCTATTAACAGTGGCCTTCTTTAATAGTTGGTTGTGCTGAAATATATTATTATTAATAATATATTAACCAAACGGGATGCAGTATTCCAGGCCCCACCTGGAGTACTGCATCCAGT
>NW_010336130.1:5348-7134 GCF_000700745.2 Antrostomus carolinensis | reverse complement strand
GTTCCTTCATGCATGGGCAATATTCCTCCCATACAGCCTCTCCCTGCCTCTACCTCCTGTGAACATCCTTTTTGTGCTTGGGCTCAGGCAGAAGCTCCCTGTTCATCCATGCTGGCCCATTGCCACGCTTGCTTGACTTCCTGCACGTGGGAATGGAACGTTTGTATGCTCTGAGGAAGCTGTCTGAAGATCAATCAGCTCTCCTGGGCCCCTCTGCCCTCCAGGGCAGTGTCCTGTGGAAAACTGAACAGGCTGAGATCTGCCCTTACGAAGTCCAGGGCTGTAATTCTGTAATTCTTGCTCACTCCCTTCAAGAACTTAAACTTTACAGTCACTTGGTTGCTGCAGCCAAGGCTGCCTCATCCTTTTTTTCTTAATAATATTCTACTTCAATCCATTGAAAATGAGAGACAAAGTCTACATTGATGTTTAACAGCCTAGAAAATACTTGCTTGTTAATCAGTAAAATGAGTTAATTTTTTAACTAACAGGTTTCACATACCTCCTTTTATCAACTAAAACCAAGCAATTTTAAATGACAGTGCAATGTGATCAAATCAGGCTGACTTGCAAAAACAAAACAAAAAAAGGTTAAAAGTCCTCTAAAAACCCACAAGACAAGATCTCATATCGCAGCCCTACTTCTACCCTAAATCAGTAGAAGTCCTTGTAGTCCACAAGCAGCACATGCCACAAAGTGTAGCAAATAGCAGGCAAGCTGCTATACCCTCCTGTGCATGAGATCATGCAGCATTCCATGTCAGCTGGGAAATGAATCACCTGCCACTGTTATCTATAGTTTTTCATGTGATGTCTTTCCACACAAAAAGGTGTTTTTAAAATCAAAATCAGTCAGACATTGTTAGAGGCACGGAACTCCCCCATTTTGCATGTAGAAAACAAGCCTGCATAACAGCAAGTGAACCTAAATCCATTCTCCTAAGTGATCACTGCTGTACTTTTACAATTTATGCCTCTTGGCAGAAGGGGGAGAAGAGTTGCTTTGTTTTGTTTTTTTTTTAAAATCCTTTCAAGGATAAAGTGTAAAAGGCAACATTACTTTTGGCTTCTTGGATCAGAAAGGCAATTGGATCTTAATTTCAATCAAAATCAAGTACAGGTGATGTGGTAAAGAACACTTTCTGTTGTAGCTTACCTACATTTCTATCTATAACTGCACTATTTCACGGTTTGCCTGGAAAGCAGAGATTTATTAGCACAGCTTATGCTCTGCATACCATTCTATATCCACTTAAAACTTATTTCCTGATGCAGTCACATTAAAGTACACAAGTTAACTGTTCTGCCTACTTCAGGCATGAAGTAGGATTACACAAATCAGATTCTATGTCGCTATTAAAAGAACCTCCTCAGTAGGGAAGTCAAACACTAAAACTGCTATCTGCTTTATTTTATATGTAAGGTCACTTCATACCTATTTACATATTTTTAAAAAAATAAGAGAGGCTTCAGTAAAATCTCTGTTAAAAATAAATTACTTCAAGAGAAACCTCATGGAGAGATATTTGTTTGGAATGAGTGCAGTTGTCAAAGGACTACTCCTTTCAAATATATTAAGAGAGCAAGAAGTATCAGTATTGTTCAATACAAAGAAAAGACAACGATATTCTAGTTGACAAATGGGGAAAGCATGTGCTCGCTCTTGCCAAAAGTTATCTTGCCAGCTGCTTAGATCAACCATTACCCATTTTTATCACAGAATCCCAGAATGGTGGGGGGTTGGAAGGGACCTCAGGAGATCATCCAGTCCAACCCCCCTGACAAA
>NW_010336130.1:0-5308 GCF_000700745.2 Antrostomus carolinensis | reverse complement strand
TCTCCAGAGATGGAGACTCCACACCCTCTCTGGGCAGCCTGTCCCAGGGCTCCGGCACCCTCACAGGAAAGAAGTTTTTCCTGAAGTTTGTCTGGAACTTCTGCTGTTCCAGTTTGTGCCCATTGCCCCTTGTCCTGTCACTGGGCACCACCAAAAAGAGCCCGGCCCCATCCATTTGGCCCCCACATTTCAGCTATTTCTAGACATTGATCAGATCCCCTCTCAGGCTGCTCTTCTCCAGGCTGAACAGTCCCAGCTCTCTCAGCCTCTCCTCGTCAGGCAGATGCTCCAGGCCCCTCATCATCTCTGTGGCCTCTGCTGGACTCTCTCCAGAAGATCCCTGTCCCTCTTGAACTGGGGAGCCCAGAACTGGCCACAGCACTCCAGATGTGGCCTCAGCAGGGCAGAGTAGAGGGGGAGGAGAATCCTTCCACAGCCTTGCAGCAATGGTGAGCTACTGCTGAATTAAGACCTGGCTGGTCTCAGGTGGAAGCTCTCTCTCCTGTAGAGACCTGACTGATCCTGGCTGTGGGAACTAGGCTGAAGAGCTGACTGTGCAAGATGTCCTGAGGAGAGGGTATGGGTGGGACTGCTCAGAAGTCAGGGCACAAGAAGGACTTGTTGTGAGGATTCTCCATGGCAACAAAACCTTCCTTTCTCAAAAAGATGGAGGAGAGTTTTCTGGCCTTTACAACACATGGCTTCCTCAGCAACAAGAAAACATGTCAAAGCAACATAAGGAACTATTAATGGAATTTGAGAGGACAATTATGCTTTCACTTGATCTTCAACCAAAAATATTTTAAAGGGTGGGGAGTAAGGTAAATCTACAAAGCTTCTGTAGATTAACTAGTCTTCAATAACAATCCAGTATAGAACCACAAAAATTTGTTTAAAATTTAACACATAGTAACATCAAAACAAACAAATGTTTCCATGGAGACAACTACCTAAATAAATGCTCACAATGGATCCAAGGCATGACGTCACCCAGGCCTGCCTGCAACCATAGTAACATGCCAGTGTAAACAGAAATATTTTTATTTTTCTATCTAATAATGATATAGAATTAGCAGTTTTATGGCAGTGCTTAAACCATATTCTTGCAGTGCTGAGTGGTAACACTTCTAAAATAAGAGCAGAGGTATTTATGTCAGGGCTATTAGTATGACCATATTAACTACATACAAGTGGAGTATGTGCATGGCATAGCTAACATATTAAATTTCCCAGAGCAGTTGTTGACCCCAATAAACAAAGAAATTTAAGTTCCCAAGGCAACATGCCAGAATGCTGGTCAGAGATCACCAACATCTATTCTTCTTGGGTATTCTGCTCTCCTTAATACACACAAAAAAGTTCTTAAGACTGTTGTGTCTCACTGTCTTGCTGGATTAAGAAGAAGAATGCAGCCACATGTTGCTTTTCATACCAAAGGCAGAACAGTTCTGTGCCCTTCTCCTGTGTCACCAACGAGCTTGCTTGCTCCAAGGCAGCAAAATACACTGAACTTGTTATTTGCACTCTTGCAAACAGAAGACAAGACACACAGCCTACAAACTTCTGCAGCTCTGGAAGAGTAATGTAAAAGAAACAGTCAGTTATTCAGGAAAATTTCAAGAAGGAAGGCAACTGTTTCAGCTACTAAGAAGATACCCATGGAATTCCCATTCTCTTGAAAACCATCCATTTTCAAACACTATTGCATGTCTGTGAGTTCTAGGTCTCTAAATTCAGTAGACCCAGATTGCATTAATCACTTTTAATTTGTGAAATATAAAAGAAAGATGTCTATATAAGGTTCAGATAGAATGAATGCTTGGCATGATCTAATATTACTAAGATATTTATACTAAACCACTACATTTTAGCAGAAGCCTGAGCTACAGGGAAATTGAAGTTATTATCAACACAAAAATGGTGAAATACTATTTTTGGTCCTGTCATGAAAATTTCACATACAGTAATTTATGAAAACTTTTCATAAGGGCAACTAATGACAAAACAAGGGGAAATGGGTTTAAGCTGAAAGAGGGGAGGTTTAGATGAGATATTAGGAAGAAGTTCTTCACTGTGAGGGTGGTCAGACACTGGCCCAGGTTGCCCAGAGAAGCTGTGGCTGCTCCTCCCTGGAAGTGTTGAAGGCCAGGCTGGATGAGGCTTTGAGCAACCTGGTCTAGTGGAAGGTGTCCCTGCTGATGGCAGGGGGGTTGGGATGGGATGATCTTTAAGGTCCCTTCCAATCCAAACCATTCTGTGATTCTATGATTCCTTCTCATAGAATACAATTGTGACTTATCCTTATCTTTGAGTCTGGCAGTGAATTTAGGGACCAGTAAAAAAGTATTTTCAGGCTTTATTTATTTATTTATTTATTAAAGATATATGAGCAGGTTTTTCAGAGAAGGGGTTGCTTCATTTTTGTCATTTAAAGAGACAAAGCTATCCTGATACTAATTAGCAAAAGATATTTGTACATAAATTTAAGCAAGGAGCTAGGTTTGAAACGAAAGTTTACCCTGCAACCATAGTGTTACTGTTGTGTGCAGTTCAATAAACATAGGAAGAAAAGAGTCCAACATCTTAAAGTTTTGATTGTGAAACTACAAAATACAATCAGGAAAGTTTACTACATAATTGCATTTAGTTATGTACAGTTTTGTTGGCTTTGCTGCACTTCAATAGATTTCATCCCATAAGATACTGTAAAACTTTGTCATTTACTCCTCACAACTTATTTTGCTTTTCCACATGCATAGAAAGATAACTATATTGCACAAAATGTCTTTATCCTATGTTTTTATAACCTAAAAAAAAAATAAAATTCACTTTTCTATTTATTATAGAGACAGCAGTCTACCCCAACTGTATTAATGCAATCCAAATAGTTGGCATAAATGTAGGTGGTTTTCCTCTGATCTCTAGGGATGCATCTTAGAACTATTCATACACATGGTTACTCTCACAAGTGGGCTTTGGCTTTTCATTTGAAGTAACTCCATTGCAAAATTAATTGCTGCTGAATTTCTTGTATTTTTTGAGCTGACAATAGAAAGTTTTTAACACATAAAAGCAAAAAAAAAAGGGGGGGGGGAACAGAAAAAGACATCTATTAAATTGGTTTTTAAAACACAACAATTTACATCACAACCCACCAAACTGGAAAGACTTGTGAGACCCTTAAAAACCTAAAAAATAACTGTTAAATAAAAATACTTGGGGGGGAGGGAGGTAGATCACTCGGTTTACATCATTTCTTACCAAAGAATTCAATTCTAGCAGTTCTTGTTTCATGTCTACTACTGTGCCTTCTTTGCATTAGACCATTTGTTCTTCTCATCCTAAAGTACATACCAATGTTGTGCTCACATGAAGGCCTTCAGTGGCCCTTTTATAAACAAATTACACTTCAGTCTGACCTGACATCCTCGTGCAGAACGAAACCAGCATTCTACACTTATTTTCTTATTTGTAACAAAAAGTTCATCAGAATTTCCTCAACCTTTATAATAACAAAACCTCATATGAACTCATGTCAAAGACAGACACATAGTTCCACCTTCGAATCAGTACCACAGACTATGCAAAACTTTCACCTGCTTTGGTGGAGGTGGGGAGGGAGGTGTTGAGTCTACAAAAATGTTCATTACTTCTCAGGATGGAACTGAGAAAATCTCTGCTGCAGCAGAGAAAGTTACCAATCAGTGAATAAAACATGATCTTTGAGTAGCTCTTAGGTAAAGTCATCTGTTACTAATTTCCCTGTTACTGTACCCTGGCTATCAGAAATGCACAGTTCCTACCTATTTTGCCAGTATCTGTAGCAGCAAAATAAATGAAGCCTGGGAAAGTTAGCAAGATGACAAACATTAGCTTTATACATAGACATGGTCATTTATAAATCCAAAGAACAATTCTGCTAGATTAATGATTTTCTAGTGTTTGAACAACATGTGCCATTGTCATAAACTATAAACATAGCTGGCTAGAAAACAAACCCTGCTCAACACAGCAGCTTTGCAGTAAGAGACCCAACAGAAAACCTGTTTGGAAGTTCTACCACAACGCTAGATGGTAACTGTAGTTGAGGATGACAAACATCTCTTCTTATCTTTGGGTGTGTTCCTTGGCCAGACTACAACCACCGAGATCCACCAGCCCCACCTCACTGAACCACTGTGGCTGAGCATCAGAATCCCCGGGCAAAGTCCATCTTGTGAGATGGAGTCTGGCTGAAGAACCTAAAAACTACAGTGAAATACAGAGCCTTCTGATAGCCATGAGAATAACTCTCGTTGAGACATGGAAGCAGTACTCTGCACTTCCTGGGGAGATGGAGATTCTTTTATAATGTTTAATGTTTTTCATTTGACACAGATGGGGAAAAACTTGGCTTGTCAAAAAACCCTTAATGCTCTGCTGGGAAAAAGCTGCTTGTAAAATGGAAATGGGAGTTTATTTTGTGAGTGTGCCTGTTTTGATGCATCACCAAATCTATTGTTATCCTTTAGCTTAGGGTTAAATGTGAAGCAAAAGAGAAAGCAAGGAAAAGCAGTTGTCTGAAAATGCTGAAGAAACTGTATTCACAGCCTATGCAGAGGCCTCCTAAGTTACAGCACATTACTGACACAACCATTAAATCTTCCCTTGTTAAAACCTAAAATACTATATGTGAAATAAATGTGATCTAGACTAAGAATTGCTGACATATGCCCTCAAGACTAAAAATGCAAAAAAAAACCCCAGCACTTAAGAAAATGTGGGAGCAAACTTACTGAAAGCATGCACATGAAAAAAACAGACCTTCCTAACAAAGGCAGCAAATCACAGTTATCCTAAGTTTCCCCATCTGCCATTTAAACAATATTAATTTTAAAATAAAACAATTTTCAAAGAGAAGAATATATAAAACACATGTCATATGTACATCCACAGGTGAGGAATGAACAAGTAATTAATAAACAAGATAAAAATGCTTTTGCACGTGATGGAGTTGGCTTAGAAACCATTAACTGCCAAGAGAAATGACACCACTTCAGAACAGTCACAGGAGAAAGGTCTAAGAAACTGCTGGACAGGCATCTCCCCCAAGCTGAGCTGAGACTGCTGAATAACCCCAGGGGTATCTGCTGACCTTTCTGTAGAGCCTCAGGGCCCCATCACCTCACATCTCATTCCTGCAGAACAGGACTGGATTCCTTCTACCCCAGCAGGCACCAAAACTGATGCTTCTTTCTATTTGCCAGCGTTTTGCAATTGTTTGTGCCATATCTTGTTGAACCTGAGGAGGTTCAACAAGAGCAAGTGC
>NW_010336129.1:0-7263 GCF_000700745.2 Antrostomus carolinensis | reverse complement strand
GCAGCTTCTCACAGAAGCCACCCCATGTCCATCCCCCCCCCGCTACCAGAACCTTGCCACACAAACCCAATACACCTTAAAAAAACAAATGCTAGATTATTAGGAGTAAAACAAACTAGGTCTACCCAGGCCTTTAATTCTATGTCTGACCTGTTAGCAGGAAAATCTCCTATTCATACAATAATGTGCCAATGATTTTATAACGTTGCAGGGGAAAACACTGGAAAATTTTAAAATGCCTATGAAAGAATAAAAAACCACATTAAAATAGAAATATATCTACCATCCTTTAGGTGTCTTGGTTAACCTATACAATATAGTCGGTATACCAGCCTGGTCTCTGCTCCCCCTGGCTATGACCCCTGCCCTTGATGGCTCTCAGCCTGGCCCTGCCGTGCTGCAGGGTGCAGGAGGAAAGATGGAGCAGAAGGGGAAAGAGCAGAACAGTGCAAGGCACACAGCACAACCTCCACTCTGTCAGCTTGTCAAGCACAGGCTGTTAAGAAGAGGAAATGTTCTCTATCAGAATATAAGGGCCCTATTTCTCTGTACAACAAGCACATCTATGTCATGCAGAGTCTCAGTTACAGCACTGCCTATATGCAAGACTGATCTTATTATTCTGGGATCTCTCATTTGTCATCATTACAGTCGAGTTCCTTCAGGTCCTTAAGGAACATACTCGTATTTCTGATTAACAAATGCTTTGGCTTTCTATTTAATCTATTATTTTGCCTATCCAACCTATCTAATTTCAGGCTCATCTCTATCAGCATTATTTATTATAGCATAAAATTAGCTGCGGTAGCTCACATTCTTTTGGCAAAAGGAAGTAGATTTGCCTGGAAAACTGCAAGGTTGCAGCTGGAGCTTGGCTGGTGCAATATATTTACAAGCATCAAAGTTCACCTCAGCCCTTTAATGCAACGTCATACTTTCTTGACAGGTGAGCTCCCATCACACCTGGCCTATGCAGAACACAAGCTCCAATGCTGATGAAGTTGGTGGAAACTCTTGTAACTAACAGTTCCTGTTTATACAGTGGCCATGGAATCAATACGCAGGATCAAATATTGCATTTTCTCAAGTAGCGCACTTTTTGTTTCGTCTCAGCAAATCCCATGCGGCTGAGGCGTTTTTATAAGAATGTGAGTAATTTTGAGCTCTGTGGAAAATGCTGAGTACTGTCAGATGCAGGCAGAGAAGGGCAGAAGAGAGAAAAAACATTCCTTTGAATACACTAATCCAGAAGGCAATTAAGGAATACAACAATAATGAGCAATCATTCTCTCTCATAATGTATCTTGAGCTTTAAGGAGCAGGTGAGCACTCCCTGGAAACAGTAACAAGTAACATAATGAAGTCCTGTCTACACAGGAATGTTACTTCAAATATTTTAGTTGAATTGGCTTGAGTGCATTGGCAAAGATTGTTTTAAGGTGGCTGGGCTTTCTTTTTGCATGCATGAAACTCAGACTCAGCAGCCTACGGCCTTCAGCTATGAGCTGCATCAAGCTCATGGGAAGATCCTCTCCATTTTTTAATTATTTTCCCTCATTGTATATAATGTGATAAGATTTATTTGCTGTCTGGCCCCTGAGTGCCCTATTCTGTTACAAGATGATCTGGATCAGGTATGTTATCACTCTCACTGAATGCTGATGGCTGCCTTTGCAATTCCAGCGTGTGTGTGTCCCCAGATTCACACACTTTTTTAGAGCAGTGCCTCTTTTCCTCTCCTGATGTTGTCCCATGGGTTGTGTATAGTGTGTCCAGCCCTAAATCTATGACACTGCCTCAAATGTTAGGATCTGTGAGTGTTGGCCATACTGAATGCAATAGAGAGACATTCCTAAGAAATGAAGTGCCACTAATAAGCAAAGCAAAGCAAAAAAATGCTGGCTGGTCTACAAGAGCATAAGGGATGTGAACAAGATCTCCAGAAAAGGATGAGCTGTGAAAGATTTATCTATGGGAAGTCACTACTGAACCCCAGTATTATAACGTACCCAGGTGATTCACCACAGCTGTCAAATGATGTCACTTCAAATAGGGGAGCTGTAGAGCTAATATTTTTTTTCAAACCACTAAACTGAAATGCAAAGTCTGAGGTTACATAAATGCTGTTTGAAATCCAGATAGACGGTCAGCTTGAAAATGCTGCAGAAGGAAATACTGCTATCATTCCTGTATTATATTGTAGCTCTGCATCTCTAAACCAGGTAACATCTGGATGCCATCACCAGTGGTGGAAATGAGCTGTATGAACCATGAGCCTCTTTCCATCCATTTGGCACCACCTTGCATGGTGTGGCCATTGGGGTGCTCCACAAACAAGAACCCAATCTTTGGTCCCCACTTTGTGCTGCTTGACTATGCGTCTGGGCTCACTGCTGCTCTTCCTGCCACTCAGATAATGTGGCAGCACCACATGAATTAAAGGGAACACGGATCGTAGGGCAGGCATATTTATTGCAACAGTGGATGCAGAAAAAAAGCAATAGCAAATATACTTTGGCTCATAGTTTGTTCAGCACTCTTTAGCTCTTTTCACATTTTATGAGATGAATTACCAAAATTAAACATTACAAAATGCTGAGATTATAAGACACTTATAATAAAATCTTTAGCAATATAAAATTATTGGATTCAGGTCAATTGCTCTAAAGTCTGTTCCCTTCTAGTACCCATGATGCTGACCTGTGTGTGTTGTAGGAGATCTTAAGGCAAAGACTGCACTCCATTTTACTATGCGCAGAGCAAAGCAATGCAGCCTTCTTGGTTGCTTGTCTGCACGGTGTCTCTCTCACTCCTGCAATTGAATATATTTCAGTACCCTTCTATGCAACGCCGCATATCTTTCTGATTTATCCAT
Source organism: Antrostomus carolinensis (assembly GCF_000700745.2). Taxonomy (NCBI): domain Eukaryota; kingdom Metazoa; phylum Chordata; class Aves; order Caprimulgiformes; family Caprimulgidae; genus Antrostomus; species Antrostomus carolinensis. Next base: position 4,388 of record NW_010336129.1, on the reverse strand, counting down.
TGCCTTTTTTGGTAAGATTTTTTCTCACCTCTTGGATGCACACTTCAAGGTAACATTGCTACAGAGGTGCACACAGAACTGCAAACTCAAATCCTGTTACTCTTCACCTCTCACTAGCCCAGTATCTTCTTCTTCCTTCCCATTCCAACACCAGTACAGGATTTCTACAGAAAGGAGAGATAGAGTGGGAGGCATCTTATTTTGTTACACACCACTGGGTTCCCTGGGAACATCCATTTCCTAGGGAAGCCCAGACTGGAAAAGCAGATGGGAATGACATTCCAAAATTGAGAAAAAAAAAAGAAAACAATTATCATTGGCACTGAGTTCAGCATAGAAATGACAAATATTTGCAATTTGTCTCTGGCAACTGAGGCACCGTTATGATGAGGAACATGAGCCTTGCAAGCTTGATGCATGAAAAATGTTTCAAAAAAGAAAGGGAGGATAGGAAGGAGAAGCCCAAAGATTCTGTGAATGGATTTCAGCACAGGAGCCAGAAGGCAAAAAAAAAGAGCTGGAAGGATGCTTGTAACAACTTTTTTTAACTTTCACATGAGTGTTTAGATTCAGAGGAGCTTGGGACAAGGAAAACAACATATAGGAAAATATGCTAGGAACTATGCAGAAGGAAACAGACCTCTGAAGAATATTACAATGTTGTACTCATACCAATGCCTCAAGTGCACCTTGAGGTTAACAAGAGTAGTGGTAGCTTCCTGGAGTTCCTCTTTCCAAAAACATCTGCACCCTTTCCAGAAAACAGGAGTGATTAATGCTTTCATTTGCAAAGACAGCTGTACTTACCAGATAAGGTGAGCTGTGTCAGAGTTATGCTAAGTAAAGATTATAATGAAAAAACTGGTTGAGGCATTCCACTAAACTTCTCATTTTACCCTAATAACACAAAAACATTAACAAAGATGCGTCTCTTTCATATCTTTGGCTATAATACACAAATTTTTCACCACTGTATTATCTCATTTAGAAGCAGGACAAATCCCTCATCCTGTTTTCTTGAGCAGCACAGACACCTCCTCCTTCTCTCATGGATTTTGAACAAGACATGGTGAACATCTGCCACTTGCAGCAAATATTGATCAGAGTGTTTGCAAGGCTCCTCCACCTGCCCTTCAATTTCCCAACAAAGCCCTTCATTATTATTCCACAGTTACTCAGAACAGTCACACAGTTCCTTTCTCCAACACATTTGCCCAGTAAAAGATATCATTAGCCTGAGAAACAGAAAGATGTCTGGGTCTCCCAGACTGACAAAAGGATTGGACACATCATTAACATCCATTGCAGTCTGGGGAGCAATTCTTGGTTTTGTTTCAGTAAATAAGGCTAAATTTCTAAAAAACCTGTCATCAACTGTATATCATTCTGCATTAATGTATGTGAATTTTCCATAATAATCAATGAAGCTTAGCAGAAGCTTGAAAAAATATCTTTTTTTTTTTTTCTATTTATGAAACCTGACTTTCAGTCTCAAATATAGGCACACAAGTCCAACCACTGCTTCCAGCACAACTCAGGATCATGAACTTTCCAAATCTTGAAGTATTTTCAAGACTGAAACACACATGTAATATGTATTTCCAGCATCACTCCAGCGAGCAGCGAGCCAACTGGATGGCTGGCAAGCACTGAGACGCTAACGGTTACACATGTCCACAGGCAGATGTGCTGCTGTATTGTTTTTTTGTTGCTGAATATTCAGATTGCAGTCTGTACTGATGCTTTGCAAACTTTACCATCCTAAAGTCCCAGCGTGATTACTCTTCAGCTCAATCAGGCATCTCCACCTCCTCCTTCTCTGCCACTATCAGTACACCACCATCATGTCTCTTTCTAATCCCTTCTCAGGGCACTCCACTGTTGATCTCCGCTGCACTTCCTTGGCAGCTATTTGAAATAGTAGTGAGGAGGAGTCCTGAAAATAGCTTGGATTCACCCTACAATGCAGAATCCCAGTAAGTTCCTATATTTTTTCCCATGAGACAGTGACCATAGAGCATTGCCCAGGAGAACACCTTCCCAGCACGTGCATGAATCAATGCACAACAGCGCATATGCAATGAGTCACAGAGAAATGGGGGCCGAACCACAATAAGTAAATCATACGGATACAGATTTTTACTCTAACTAGTACACATTCGTTATTTCCAAGCAAATGTATCCTGAAAGCTTCTCCTTGTAGATATGAAACGATTTCTTAGAAACAATCCTTAGAAACAATTATCAGAGTCAGTAAAAACAAATGAAAAACAAACATTTCCAAAAGCAAGTAAGGTGACAAAAAGTGGCTATGTGAGACTAATTTAATGAAAACAATTACAACTACTTAAAAGCAAGAAAATAATTAATTTAAGGACATTTAAACCTTACAATGGCCACATGATGGCCTAGTCAATTACTCTTGATTCAAGCAGAGGTGGAAGAAGGGCTATGGGTAACCTTCAGTAACATCAGCCAAAGTGATCTTCAGCCATGTAGATTTTTTCCTACGTTATTACTGGATGCTGATGAAATTTGTGCTCATGCAGGGCTCAGCAAAGGGATATGAACAGACTCTTACTATTTTGGAAAGAGTCCTCAATACTGGATTAAAACATATCACAGAATTCACTTAATAAGAAACCTCAACTCTGACCAAGAATTGCAGCTTTTAGATATATTATTTTTAATATTTCTTTCCAAGTCAGAGTATTTGCTTTTATTCAACAGGAAATGTTGCCAAGTTTTAGGTGTGTCAACAACAACATTACTCATATAAGTTACTTACATAATGGGTACTTCTAGAACCTAATAGTTTATATATAGGTTGATATGAAAATGTGAAAACTATAAACTTTTTGAGAAATACATTATTTATATATATATATTCACCTGAATTTGATTAATATGTAGCTATATATATGAAGTATATGTTACAGTTGAACATATATGCAGAGAAACATGGGATTTCTCACATATATAGGTGTTTACATTCCATTGCATGTTTTGCTTTCGAAAGAGCATTGCATTTGTGTTCACATGTCAAGACTACTACTGGATACAGCATTTACTTTTATGCTGACTCTAGGTCTTGCCTACAGCCAGAAGTGGTAAAGTTAATTCATAGAGCTTTCCTGTTGTGGGTCTACATATATCAATATAAAATTTAATATGCACAAGGTAACATTAAGTTGTTTTAGGAAGGAGAGTAAGCTACGCCAACACAAGGCACTTCACTGTTAGTCGAACGGGCTTATTGTCCGAGGCTGCACTAGCGTAACACTTCAATCTAAGACACAAAAGAAAAGAAGAAAAACATCATGCCACTAAACAAAATAGTTATGCCAGTGCATTCTGTGATGAACACCCCTCTTTCCTATCAATTGCTGAAATGAGTAAATTCCCAGGGCAATTGTATTGTCATGGCAAAAGTAGTTAAGAGCTTGTGCATAGCAGGTAAGTGATAATTAAACACCCAGGATGGGGCTGCCTGTTTGGGAAGCTCAGGATGCCTGTGCAGGAGCCACTGCAGAACTGTAAAGATGGTGAGTAAAAGTGCTTTTTTTGTCTGTCAGCTGAGCTGATGAGGTCCCTTGTGTGGCACGAGGGTTACAGCAAAAAGGATGGGAAAGTTATGGGTTCAGTTTTAACAGGCCCATGGCCCAAGGTGTCTGTGGTAGAAAGAGAAGACAGAAGCAATGTGGTTTGTGTGACTTTCTGACAACACAAAGACAAAAAAAAAAAAAAAGTTGCTTTGGCAGAGGGGAGATCTTTTCCTTGAGAATTTGCAGGAATTTGCTCTGTCAAAACTACTTACAGCCCCTGTGCATGAAAACAGAATGTGCCTGCATTTTGTAAGTGAAGAGCGTAAACACCTTTTTCTGTGCCTTTGGCTTCTGTTCCAAATGGAGGATGGACCTGGAAAATCCTATTACTATTAGTAGTAACAAAAATCAGTTCAGCAAAGGGGCAGCACCATGTGAGTGCCCACTGCCATGGGACAGCCGTGTGAAGCAGGTCACTGAGGGACGCTTCAGCCACCTAAACTGGTGGGACAGCAGCACCAAGGCCCAGACATTGGGGGGCCTGGAAGGGGCCTCCAAATTTGTCAACTTCAGAAACAGACTTCCTGGTGAGCAAAACAATATTGTCATGCCCGGTCCTCGTGATCAGTCTATGAGGATGAAGGAAAAAAAAGGGGGAAGGGTAAGGGGTGGGTGCTGCGGGGTCCGCTCCCGGAGGACGAGGCCGGCAGGCTGGGGCAATGGCGGGAGCTGCCGCCCGCGGGAAGGGGATACCGGGGCGACGCTCTCCCGGCGTGTGAGGGAAGGACGCCCTGCGAGAAACCCCTGCCTGTGTTGAATTTAGTGGGAGCGGCGTCCGATCCC
>NW_010336128.1:0-1751 GCF_000700745.2 Antrostomus carolinensis | reverse complement strand
CCTTCATCATCTTGGTGGCTCTGTGCTTGACATCTCCTTCTCATCCCATTTTGACACTTTTCTGTGGCACTGAACTGCAACATCCAGAGCATATGACAGACACATGGGTGGGGCACCTGGACACAAGCCATGCTGTGCCCTGCAGCTCTTCAGAGGCTTCCTGATATTCTCACCCAAATGCTGCACAGGAATGGGTGGGTGAAAGCCTGCAATGCCCCTACCAGTAACTGTCCTGGCAGAAGAGCACTGGCCACAGCTACCTGCTGAGATCAGAAAGGGAGAAGAGAGTGACCGAAGGACGTTCCCTTCCCTGCCCGGGGTCTGCAGAGGAGGCAGCAGCTCTGTGCAATCTGTGATACTGGAAGCAGCTGACAGATCTAATAATACCAGGGTGGACACCTGATCACCCACCAGATGGAAAAGATGACCCAACGTTGCAATCTTCCTGCCACAGCGAGGGACAAGAGATTTTCTTCACAACAAGTAGCTCCACCTGAGAAAGCCACCAACAGCTTGGCAGCCTTGGCCCCAGTACGTCCCCTGTAAGCAGGGAGGGCATGGGGCTGGAGCACAAGCCCGGCAGCACCGCACAAAGCAATTTATTTAAAGATCTTGCTCTGCCACCACAGAAGCAGGAAGTCAGCCCCAATATGAAAAGCTTTAGCAGTTAAACGAGCCATTTCATTGGAACAGGGACACAGAGACTGAACAGTGATCCCAGAACATCCAATGTGCCTGACTGTGGCTACCCAACGACAAGTTACTGTAAGAGAATTTGTAGGTGCCAGAGAAGACAAGAAACCTTTTCTGCTTCCCGTGCAGCTCCAGCACAGATGTCACAAAAGAAGAATTTCTTTGCTGAAAGGGTTCTGAGGCATTGGAAGGGGTTGCCCAGGGCACTGGTGGAGTCCCCATCCCTGGAGGGATTGAAGAGTGGTGTAGACATAGTGCTGAGGGACATGGGTTAGTCGGGGACTTGTCAGTGTTGGGTTCATGGTTGGACTCCATGAGCTTAAAGGGCTTTTCCAATCCAGGCAATTCTGAGATTCTGTGATTTCTGCTGCAAACTGATGAGGGTTCACACAGGACCCTTCTGCCAGTCTCCTGGAGCAAACTCTCTTCATCAGCCACAGCTCACCCTCAAACCAGGCCACCCTCTGTGAGCAGAGTTGGTTGTGGCAGTACCCCGTCTCCCTGGCTCAGTGGATACAAACGTTCTCACTTACAGTGTTTTCATAAAAACATCGAGAAAAACAAGATTCTCCTTTGGAGTCCTCCGGCTGCAGAAGATGATCCATCAAAATGATCCCTCAGATCTAGCAGGTACGTGTCCCTTTGGTGCACGGGAGGCAGCTATCGGCCCAGCAGCTCTAGCTGCTTGTACAGAGTCCCAGAGAGAATTAATGGGTTTATGAGCCGAGTCAGCAACTCAGAGCACATTGCTGCCACAGTGGCCAGAGAAACTGAACTGGCGCAAGGAATTAATCTTCTACGTGCATACAGATGTACTAAAATATTCTGTCTCAGCACTTCTGGACCTGTGGCAGCAAGAAACATGAGCTTAAAGGGCTTTTGACAGACAAAGCCTTTGTGAGAGCGCAAGAGAGAAGCTCTACTTCCCTCCTCTACTTCTACAGCAATCCTTGTAAAACACACACAGGCTGGGGAAGGAGAGGCTGGAGAACAGCCCTGCAGAAAGGGACCTGGGGGTTCTGGTCACAAAGTTGAACATGAGCCAACAGTGTGTCCTG
>NW_010336127.1:0-906 GCF_000700745.2 Antrostomus carolinensis | reverse complement strand
TGGCCCCGTCCTCTAGACACTCTCCCTTCAGACGTTTATAAACATTAATCAGATCCCCTCCGAGTCGTCTTTTCTCCAGGCCAGCCTAACATTTTTATTCCAGCAATGTTCTGCTTCAGCCGTCATAAATTCTTGTAAGCACAAAGAAGGTAACCTGTAAATTGTCCTCTCCTTCACTATGCTGGAAGATACGTTTCCAGAGCAGAACACCCTGTACTTTAATGAGGCTGATGAAAAAGTAGCATGTGATCAAATAATTTAAAATGTAGTACCTGAAAACAAACACACCAAGGAGTTAAAAATGCAAATTTGTTTTTGCCAATTTCCAATTTCTGCTGTTGCTACTAACACCAGTGGTTTTTATCTTTACATTTCCAGATAATCCAAGCAAACTTCATCACTTGGCATGGAAGTCGCACACGCACGCCACTGGTAGAACAGCACATGAGGGTCAGAACAGTTTCATCTCCTGCACAGACCTTTGACGTTTGAGCCGACAGCCGAGTGGCAGCAGCACAGCGTCAGCAGCCTCTACGTCAACCAGCACTTCAGGCAAATGAGCTCCACTGTCAGCAAATATTTGTGGAACCAACTGGCAGAAGAATGTTTGATTCCACTCCAGGCACTGGAAGTCAGTAACTGCTGCATGGAGCTTCCTATGCCCCAAATTCAACGTTCTTCCAACAAGGCCAAATGCCAGGTCCTGCACCTGGGTCACAACAACCCCATGCAATGCTACAGACCTGGGGAGGAGTGGCTGGAGAGATGCCTGGTGGAAAAGGACCTGGAGGTGTTGGTCAACAGCAGCTGAACATGAGTCAGCAGAGTGCCCAGGTGGCCAAGAAGGCCAACAGCATCCTGGCCTGGATCACCACTAGTGGGGCCAGCAGGACCAGGGAAGTGATT
>NW_010336126.1:0-12725 GCF_000700745.2 Antrostomus carolinensis | reverse complement strand
CCTCTCCTCTCCTCTCCCTAATCTTTGGCAGTGTCCAGGCCGACTAAATACATGTCCTTTATAAAACACTTCTCCCATATGCTGCAGCTTTTCTCTAAAGAAGCATTAGCACTCTGAAAATCAATCTTCTCATTTTATGCTGTGGTCAACCTCAGAAAGAGTGATTATTCTAAGTGTTTGATTCGCAAACATTCTCCATAACCAACAATAACAATCTGGCTGAGATTTGGAGTCTGCACATAACACTTCATGATACACTTCAAAGCTAAATATTTCTGATAACCCTCTATCTATAGTATAACTCCATGCTATGAGCTTTCACCTGAGTTTATAAATTTAGAAGCCATCAAATTTTAAAAAGCAATGTTTGAATTTTATCCTAAAATCACTACAGATGAATAGCAAGTACCTTTTTCCAGTAAAATATTTCAAAGTTTTGTTTTCAGAAATGTAGAATTGTTGTTAGGCTGGATTGTTATCAGGAATGATTTGTGCATGATCAAACTTACTGACATGCTGGTTGATATTTTTGAAGGGAAAAGAAGAAAGATTTTAATAGAAATTGGATGAGGACATGGATGCACTAAGTATTTCATAATAAGCAACCCTCAAGCATGTGGATTTGGTGGGACATAAGCATAGTTCATTGACAGGTCTGAAGGAAAATCATTCATTAAAGTATGGCTTTCTAGATAATTCAGATGCTTTCAAAGCCATATCTGTCACTCTCCATGAATTTAAAATCTCTGGAGGTTTAAGATCAAATTTATTCTGTTGAGAAATTAACAGATTTCTAATGTGAAGAAAAAGACTATATTTCATAATCTTTTCAAAATGACTGTAGCTATTGAGAGTCACTTCGACTTTTGCATATTAGAATAATCTCTTTGGGGAAAGATTAGTAAATGGCATGCAAGAGAAATACCCAAGGCACGCATGGGCCCCAGATCAAGTTATTCTACTGATTATCACCTGGATGTAAAAACTAGGTATAAATACAGGAATATTAGAGTCACACAACTATGTACTAAATGCAAGATATTAAAGACACTGGAAAGGTTAGTTTAATTTGCTATAGAAACATTTCACTAAAGAGTCATATGGTTCAGACACTGCATCTTCAACTTCCTTTAATCTGTATGAGTTTGCACTAGCTGAAGATCTGATTCATCAAATTTGATTTCCTGTGTATTCTGGGTCTCAGTTTTAATTTAATTGTTTAACCATAACATTGTAATAAAATAGCTGATTTATAGTAAACTCATTACTTCTATGCTGTATAGCTTAAATTTTATTTCTTCTAAACAGAGGAATCCTTCTCATATAATGAATTCTCGCTTACATCCAATAACAACTAAAATCCATTAAATTCATCGAAACTAGTCATGTGTAGAACATTAAGCATGTGTATATGATTTTTGCAGAATGGATCTAATTTTATGCTAATTAAAAATAAGAGTGGTTTTTTTGAGAAAAGAAGGGGAAATTGGTGTAAGTTTTTAAAATATACTTGTTTATTGTATTTTATCCCGGTGTTACATGGTACATCCATACTTTGCAGTACAGAAACTTCCGTCTTGTTTGTGGTGTGTGTTTTCTTGCTTTTTTATACTGAAATAGTGAGGTATATTTTTTCAATTACCTGCCAGGTTTAAAATGTGAACATAATTAAAGGAAAAAAATATTGTTTTTCTTTAAGAATTTTATGCTGGTTTTCTTATACCACAGAGTTCAGACCTAACTGCAGTTCACAAACCCTGAAGTGCTGCAGGCATGTTCATAAACAAAGTTTTTGGCTGGGAAGATACAGTGTGAAACCGAGTATATAAAACCAAGAATATATTGAAGCTGGCTTCCATTATCTGTGCTTGGGAGATTTTATTTTCCATATTATTTCACTTATTTGTTTTCCCTATGCCCAAAAACCTAGCAGAGTGTACATAGGCTAGTTCATTTAACAGCATTCATTAAATATTGTTGAGATTTTGAGCTATATTGCACATGAATGTACTGTTGCATATGAAATTGTTCAATGTGTGGCAGCCAAGAAGTGCTCTCTATGGAGTCATGAGCTAGGTGATGAAGGGAAGATGTGAAATTCAACTAACCTGGAAAGACACTAGGCTGGGAAGCAGTGAAAAGTTTTTAAAATGAGAGGCACCGGGTGAAAAAAATAAATGTAATAAATAAAAAATTGCAATTTTCAAGATAGTAGAAGAATTGACAAGTAATTACTAAAGCCTTTAGGCATATCAACACTGAGCAAGCAAACAGCTTGTGGTGCTCAGACAGAGTATTTCAAGTGAAAGAGACCAGGGAGAGAGCTCGCTCCCTCCTGCTCCGCTCCCTCCTGCAGAGCAGCTGGGAAGTACCTTCACTGTCTTGGTATATACACTCTGGTAATCACTTCCGCAGCTCTGCACTGTTTAATTTAAACTGTTTAGGGTCCACAATTTTAAAATACACCTAGAGTAGGAGTTAATGTTGCAGATAAAGGTCCTTCCTTCCACTCATGGGAAACTGCAGAGATGCACTAAATTCCCTGCTTATGTTGATTCAGGTTCTTACCTCTCATGATGCTAGAAGAAAGGCGTCTCAAGAAAGTTCTCAAGTCTGTAATGTTTCACAGGAAAAAATGAAAGATTCATTGGGTGGATGGAAAAGAGTGTAGAAGCATGTGTAGCCTAACACACTTAGCTGTCCAACTTATAAAGCAGTTGTATTTGTTAATTCAAAAAATATTTGAACTGTCCTGGGAGCCAGGATTAGGACTCAGGCTTATCATAAATGAATTGCATTAACCACTGCACTGTGCAAGCTGTTATGCAGTGCAAGATGAAAGGACCTGCACTATTTTAACATTCAGTATGTTGACAAGGTTCTTCCTTACACTCAGTAAACAGGATAGCTTGCATTCCAGAGGTGTCCATGGGTGCCTCAGCCAGAAGTTCTCTTGAAATAACAAAAAGGAAAACATCATCTAAATTAGATGTGAATTCTCAGATGCACTGCTGAGATGTAGTAGGAATCTTGGTGTGGGCAAAGAAGGAAAAAAAAAAAACAAAAAAGAAGGAAAACTATTCTGTTACTTTGTTCAGAATTTTTTCCAATGTTTTGGGTGGAATATTTCATAGCAAAGTCTTCTAATGTCTCTGAGAAATTACAAAATTGACAAGTATTTTTCTGACTATTCACACATTAAAACATATTTTATTAGTGGATCAAAAATCCAAAGCTTTTCTGTAGCTTCAAAGATTCAGACAGAACTTGGAAGAGACATTTTCACTGTACAATGATAATGAAAAAAGAAAAGTATTCCAGAACACAGATTTAAATACCATAAATACCACATTTGCTGCAATAAAAATATATAGAAGCCCAGGAAGGAGAGGAAGGAGGAACTTTTCTGGTTAATGATTTTTGCATCACATAAAGGTATGAATATATTTACATTCTGTGTAAAATGCATTGTATTTTACAGTTCAAATTTGCTATTAAGTGAAGGGATTTAAAATGTCCTTTTATCAGACTGTGTATGAAAATCTAGCCTAAAGGTCAGATAATGCTAAGTGATGATCAGTCTTCCTCTGCAACCTTAGTACAGAAAGGTAGCTAGCTTTGATCTTTCAGTATTTACTCAAATTGACAAGACTCTTTTAGCTCCTTGAAGACAGACCAGATTTCAGTTAAATTCATGTCAGGGGCCAAGGCTGAGCCTTAACCCCGGCTGGAGATTGAACTCCCAACCTTCCAGTGCAAGGATACGTTTGACGCCAGGTCACTTGCTCAAACACTGTGTCATGTGCAAAGTTACATGCTGTTATTCAACTGGACTAGATTTATCTACTCATCTAGTTTAACTATGCTCTTGAGGCAAGCCTATAGAAACTGTAACATCCAACCCACTTGGAGCTGTATTTAGCTTTTACATGACACTTTTTCCTCAGCAGGTATATTGATGGATATATTTTTAATAAGCTATTTTTTTGTAAAAGTTGTCTGTTTTATTTGACAGCACCCATCATCATCTCTTTATAAAGCTATTATATTCTATTTTTAAAATAATTTTTAAACAAGTCCTTCATTTAATTCTTGCTTGCTGTTCTGATTTCCTGAATAGCCCCCTTTAAAAATTAGTTATAACCTTGCTCATTTCATGATCCTCCTTGTACTATTCATGATCCAATCACCACTTCTAATGCCAAGTCTTTCTGCATCCCAGCTACCTCATATTATTCTAATTTTGCCTGCCCTTCCTCTAACAGCATAGCTTCTGGACTATACAGACTTTCAGTTGTGCATGGACACAAAGAGCTAAACATTGGACATAGAGAGGACAGAACACAGGTTTGAGCACTTATAACTTCTTAGACCTTGGTTAGTCCCTCTTGAATTCACAGACAGCATTTGGCACACTCTGATCCTGATCTGAGCATTTTTTGACCTACTGCCAATTCTTCATATTTGTTTTAGCCTTTTTTTTTCCTTACAGTCTACATCTAAGGTAGGAGAGGTAAGATAGTTTGCTCAGGACATCCTCTTCTGAAAGACCAGAGAACACTCTATTTCCTTATGCTGTAGAATCTGTTAACATACATACATTTACAGTTTCATTTTCTGCATTATGCTCCTAAACCCTGTAATATTAACATCATTTAAATGCGAAACCAGCTGTAATTTACAGAGCTGAGAAATTATTTTCATGATTTTCAGGTTAAATCAGATTCAGAAAAAATAGTTCCAGAAGGACACTATTTCTTACCTTGTCCCTTGCCCCACTTAGATGTTGTTTCCATTTCTGTCCTCTTCCTTTACTGAAATTTGACCCTTCTCATCCTCCTTCCTCAATATTCATACTTCACAGAAGCTTCTCCATGAAATCCTGCTGTGTTGTTACACAGTGCCAGTGTCAGTGAATGAAATCTTACATTTATCTCTAGAATCCAGAAGAGGAAAGTCTGGCCCATCAGGACATTGCAACAAGATCAGTGGGAGTTCGTCTTGTCTCAGGAAGGGATGTGGTATGAGTCCATCAGCTATGTGCGTAGCAGAAATGTGTAATGCACGGCCACAGTCAGTAATGAAGCAAACTTTGCTCAGTTCTGTTCAGGAAGAGAGGGAATTAATGTTTTGGTGAAAAAAAAAAAAGTGGGGATACTTTAAAATCATTGTGATTTCAGTTGATTAATTATATATATAACTTTGCATTTCATGGGGCTACTTAGACAAAATGATTATCACTTAGTCATTCAAGTTTTTCTTTAAAAAAATTGTCGAAGAGCACTAATTTTGATGTTTATAACATCTATTCTGCTATCTAGCTACTTGTTTAATTTCTGTAATGTAAATTAAGGTTTTACGTGATGACAGGACACAATATAGCCTTAACTTCCCCATCAACAAGTTGTGTTTGTAGGGAAGAAAAATAGCATAAATCCTTTGATCAGTGAGAGGAGTTCTTATGCTTGGAAACAGCATTAAGTTACAGTGTGAGCTCTTGCTTTCATGTGGGAGATATGAATACGAAGAAAAAGTTGCACTGATCTTTTTTATTAAAAGGAACTATTCATCCAAGCACTATGTTGCACAGTGCTGAAGGGCTGCAAAGAGTAAAATTGTTCCCTGTTCAAATCTAAGTCATAAGCAATGAGAAAAACCTCCAAGGATACACAAAAGATGTTGGTCAGACTGAGTAGGATCATTATACCAACTCTTACTTGGTTCAACAGGCAAAACAGAATACAGGCCAAGTCTCACAGATGCCAAGAACTGAGAAAGAAGGCTTTTGATGCACAGTCTACTCTTATGATTTTAATTTGTATTTATTTAGGAAATGTATTACAGACAGCTATGTAGAACACTTTCACAATACTGTATTTCATTAGAGCTATGTTCTGAAGCTGATGCAATCTGGGCATGAGCTAAAAAGACCTTGAAAAAATAATTCAATTAGTAGAGCAAAAGGCAAAATGTGCTTATTCAGTTGTTTCTTAACAGGACAAACAAACCATATTTTGGTTGGAAGTAGTGTGCAAATTTCACTTCTTATTAAAAGAATTTTTTTGGTCCTTTTAATCTTTAAAAGAAGTGGAATGGAATACATTTACAGTTCCATCCACATGGAAAAATACAAATCCATATTTACAGCAGGTGATTCTAAGCATATTGCAGGAAATGCTGTGTACATTTTCACACACTTAGAATAGATATTTGAATGTTTTAATGCCAAAAATAAGTGAGCAGTTTTCAAGCTATGTAAATGTAGCTGGAAGCCACTAAAAAGAAGACAGCAATATTTTGTTTGTACATACTGTGGGAATGACACAAAATACTCATCAACACATGATGTAAAACCTACTGTGTGTTTCAGATCAGACTCCAAATGGCAGCTATATGTAACTCTGTAACATTAGTACTATTCTGCATCATTCCGCAGTGCTCTGGGACATCCTACAGTCCTTCGAGACACTAACAAACTCATCACAAAAAGGTAGAAATCAGTACTTCAGAGTTTCAGGAAAAAAAAAATAGTATCTGATAAACCTCCCAATGGAAAATTCTGTGAATGTTTTATTTTCCCCTGAAAGGACAGTGCTGATGATACTCATCTAATCATCTGAGCTAGTTCCTTAAGGACTTATTCACAACTGATGATGAGAAAAAAAAGTTTCAGAACATGATTAATCTGAACCATCCCCCTCAAAATATATATATAAAAATCCTTTCCAAAAAAACACTGAGGCCAGATAAATTGTCTTCTGAGAGCTTGAAGGTTTCTTTGATGACTAATTCAAATTTAGAGACAGGTTAAGGTGAGATAAATGTCAAATTATGTGGTCAAAACAAAATTCGTATCACATCAATCATAAATTATGGTTGTCAAATATGCCTATTCTTACACAGAAGTTTTCTGAGAAGGATTAAATAAACTTCCACAAAATAAGAACTGATCACAAATATGTAAATCGTCCACATCTTTAGTTTCTATGGAAAACTAGTCTTTACAATACCATTCCACCTTCTGTGTTTCTGACAGTATAAAGCAACATTTGAGGCCAATCTTTACTCCAGTTGTTCTCAGTGTGGGACATTTTCAGACAGTTTTAAACTTCCCCAAACATCCAAGTCTCTCACTAACAGTGCTAGAAGCAGTGCTGTGAACAGAGACACTGAAGCTCTTGCAGGACAGAACAAATTTTTATTTGTTGTATAAGCTGGAAGTAAGAAAAGCATGTAAAGAGGCATTTGTATTACCCTTTGATGATTTACTAATTATGTCTTCCTGCTGGTCACATTAGCAGAATGACAAACAGTAGTGGCAGAAATGTTTCTTGGTCATCTCTCCTAACATGAGTAATTTAGTTATTTGTATTGCCCATGTGAGTTTCATCCCTCTTCATAAAAAGATAAATTAAGAAATGGTCACTTTGTAATGCTGGCTACGCAAAACCTTAAGGGTGCTTTCATCTTTCTTGAGAGGCTGGAAAGTTGCAGACATTAGTGGTTATGACTACCTCATTAGATTTCACAGACAGGGGTATATTAAAATACCTAGGTAGCAAAAGGCCAATTTCTACAGAGTAAAAATCTGAAGACCACTACCTTGGTCAGATTCCAAGTTCACTTAAAATGCTGTCCCTGAACAAGCATATAAGTCCTAGGCCAGCTGAACAGATTTCTTAAGGGATGCGGTTTACCATAATAACTTGATAGCAGTGTCACATCAGAAATATTTGGAAAATGTAATACTAACCAACAATGTAATTGTGAGATGTCATGAATTGTTTCATCTAAGGGTGATTCAAACATCAGTTAGAACAACAAGAGAAAGAAATAGTTAGTAAGACTGCTGCCCTACAAGAGAATGATTTTTTTCTCTCATTTGTTTTAGCATAAAATGGGATAAGGAATAAATCTTCAATTTATTCTAAGATTGATCCAAAGTCCATTGAAATCAGACACAATATTGCTGTTATTCTCATTGGTGTGTCTCTGAGGATTAAGTATGAGGACCGGCAAACTTGTGCTTTTGTTTGGGAAAAGTTCACCCTCCTCACCACCTGTGTACCAGCCCTTGAAGAATAAAAGGAAAAAAGTTAAGAGCTGGCTGACATGGCATATTACAAGGATTGACAGTGATTTGATAGTTTTCCTAGTGACAGCTAGCATATCATAAATCCTGGAAGAATTAAACTACTTTGGTCTTTTCCTGATAACCACTCTATCAGTGACTAGATGGACCAGTCAAACAAAAACAAGTACAGCTTTGCTGGGGCTGTGAAGCCAAGCCAACCAGCAGTAACCAAGACCCTGTGTGCATTTACATTATTTATAATATTTATATTGGGTATTTTTCCCTGACTGCAAAACTTATAAGGCATTTTTAATATTAAATAGATAACCAGGGAAAAGTAATGCAACTTGAGAGAAAAAAAATATTGCCATGAAGTTCTGATTCTCATTTCAGTGGCCTACAGCTGGGGTACAGAGTCTTGTACCACAGAATTCAAAAGCTACTAAAATATATTAAATTGTATCTAGGAAGTAAATGAAAAACAAATGTTAGGTATTTCTTTATGGTTAGGTAATTCACACAGAGCTTGAAACACACTTAAAAGATTACACACTTTTATCTATATACACACATTACAGACATACACACACATAAATTTTTATGTCTTTACAATCTAGTATTAAGGTGAAAAGCCTCTGGATCTTTTGAAATCACTCCTTACTAAATCTATAAATAAAGTTACTTCATTTTTTACCATTCCTTCCATTATAACAGAAGACTGTATGGGTGTTGCCTCCACACTCATCAGCTCTAGGTGAAATACTGGTAATCAAATCAGTCAAGGACATGCTAGGAACTCCCAGGTTTTTCAAACTTTGGTCTGTTCCTCAGGACAGAAACAGGAATATCATGAACAAGAACAATACATCCTTCACACAGAATAGGAGACTGAAAAAAGAAATAAATATGTCACAGGACCACCACAAATAATCACTGAATTTAATTTCTCAGATCACGTGATACATATCCACACAGTACATGAGGTTTATGCTGGCCTGACTTGGTTCAGCTTCTGTTTGGCCATTCACTTTAACAGTCAAGATTGCATTTTAGGGCCATTCAGTTATTTGAGTGTATTCACATTTACTTCAATAAACCTTTGTTTCAGTCATAACACCCTTCAGTCCAAATGGTTCTGGTCCTAAGGCAGACTCATAGAAATGACAGACAGATAGTGAAAAGATGTTGCTCTCTCTGAACAAATGCCTAGATATGCTATCAGAAATATAAGTTAAGAAAGAAAGATTTGGGAAAAATCTGGAAAAAGCTATTGGGGCAGTATTTTGTACAATTTTTATCAGAGGATGTTTGGATATATTTGAGTCATAAAAAAATCACATCATGGACTTTTTGTGCCTTTTTGCATGCTTCTTTACAGTTGGTGCTGAACTAATCACAGCTAAGAGTCCAAGATAAAACTCAGCTTAATTTCCGAGGGCATAAATTGACATAGTTTTATGAATTTGAATAGTGCTAGAGCTATTTACTTAATTTAAAATTTTGTCTATTATTACTAAAAGATAAAACATTAGGTCGTTATCCTAAAAAGAAGTTATATATAACTATTTTTTTTCTTTTTTTCTGACACCTCAATTGTCTTTTTAAGTTTCCACTTCATGGTCTTTAGCCCACTGCAAGCTTGCCAATATAGTATGGCAAAGCATTTACAGAGAAGGTATTACATTTTATCTTTATTACATCCATTCCTTAAAGAAAAGTCTGAAGAAAACAAGAAGCTTTCACTTTCAGCAGTTACTAAATAACTGTCCACAAACAAACTCATTGATTACCTTGAAAGATCATAAAGGATCACAGAACCATTCATGTTGGAAGGAATCTTGGAAGGTCTCTGCTCCAACCCACTGCCCAAAACTGGGCCAGCTCTGGGGTTAGACCAGGTTGCTCAGGGCTTGGTCTACTCAAGGCTTGAAATACTCCAAGGATGGAGATGGCAAAGCTTCTCATGGTGACCTGCTCCACTGTCTCACTGTTCTCATGGGGAAATAGTTTCTCCTTGTACCCAGCTTAAACCTGTTGCGACTTGTACATGTCGTAATTCTGCCTGTCACTCTGTACCTCTGTGAGGAGCCCAGCTCTATCTCCCCAGTGATTCCTTGTAGGTGCCGGGGGGGCTGCTAGATGTCCCTGAAGCCATCCCTTCCCTAGGATGACCCAGACCAGCCTCCTCAGCCTTTCCAGTGCCTTGGGGGCCTTCCTCTGAAACACATAATTTCTTTTGATCAAAAAAGTTCTCTTGAGGAAGCTGAATAATTCCTTTCTCCAATCTTTCTATCTAAAGAGATATTTAGAAAAATCCTTTCAGAAGTTGTCTAAATTTCTGTGAGTCCACCTTCATCCACTTAGTCAATGAAATCTAGGTGTACATAGAATATTTAAATAACCCATTAAAATATACAAATTCTCTAAACTATAGTTTTACATTATAAACAACCATAAACTTCAAAACTACATGCACGTCATTCTAGGCACAAATCTACATTAGAAAATGTCTGCAACTGCAAATTACATACATATCCATACCCCACACATTCCGTCAAAACAGTTTAAGATGCTACATCATTTCATTGGCACTTCTCACAGTGGTAGATACTACCCTGAAGTAGTATCTGAAGCTCTTCCCTTCAGTTCTGAATCTTCAGATAATTTTTGTCAAAATGTTATAAATAGCTGGCAATTGAGCTAGCTGTAAAAATGCTGACACAACATCAACGTTAGTGGGATACAGATAAAATGAAAAAGATGGCGCAATGAGTGCCACTTTTGTCTGTGAATTGAGTCCCTAGGGAACTATATGGTAACACATAACTGTGCAATATATTTAAGGACACAGAATAGAAATCTCACCTGAGAAAAATAGAAAATTCATGTAACAATAAAAATAGTTAAACAAAGTGATTGATGACTATTATTAGTACAAGGAAATCCCTTCTCATCACTGAAAGTAATTTTTCAGTTATTAGTACTAGCAGGAAATAATAGCAAAAAAGCCATGTTGCTGTCAAAATTCAAAAGAATCCCCATGGTTTCGTATATATTGATTAATCTACCAGTCTTTTCAGGGGCATACGTATGCAAGCAATAATGATTTTGCAGGGCAAAGACTAACATTGATTTATTACCAGAGATCAGAGAGCACTGGTGTTAATGGAAAAGTTTACAAGAATGAAGGTCACAGGATTTGAAGCTGTGCTAAGACCAGGAGCCTCTTCCTCAGTGCACCTGCAGCTATTTACTGCAACAATGCATTGAATGCAGTAGGCCAGGGTGTTGCCTCTTGTGTGTCTTTTACCCTCCTACCAGACCAGTTAGCAGATATGTGTTGGAAGGGAGCTAAAGCATGAGTTTTTGTCCCCAATGTATCCACTGAATGTGGAAATATTAGGGCATCTATGGACAGCATCATCTTTCTTGGCTCTGCTGTGACTGTCTTTGTTAGCAGTTTGGAGGTTGAGCTTCAGTCCTCAGCATCATCTACGTTTACCCTGTGAAGTCCATACCACCTGACCTTGAGTGAGAGCCAGTACCATCTTTTTAAAGAATTTCCTTGCCTGGAAAATTAATGATCCAGTGTGAAATGTGGGAAATTAGTTTAGGCTTAAGCAAGGAGCCATAAAGCTCTGGGACAACATGGCCATGAATAGCTTTTGCAGTTCAAAGAGGAAAAAGCAGATGGGAGAATCTATGCTAATCTTCTCTCCAGTCCTTGTAACTTGTGACAAATGTGGAAGACTGTCTTCAGGCAACAGAAAGGTCTCAAGTGAACTTTCAAATTGCTCCCTTAGAGACAGTAAATTCTGCACCTTAGCCAAGTTTCTTGCCCTCCCAGAAGTGAGTAGCAAGATCAGACAGCTCAGTTTCTGATAATCAATTTCAGACCTAAGAATTCTGTGTAATAAGCATTCGAGTATAAGAATAATATCTTGACTCTTATCATTATAAGACAACCTGTGAAAAAGAGAAGCAGTATTTGAATTTGAATCCCTCTCTTTATTCCAGCACAATGATAATAAAATTTCAGAAACTCTTACTATTAGCAGTAAATTAAATTCTATGGTTAAAAATATCTAGACTATAGCACTTGAAATAAATAATAGCACTTGAAACAGGAGTCCATTAATACAAGCCTGTAATTTAGATGAGCAAATTAAATATGCAATAGAAATTAGAACAGTATGATATTGTGGTCACTGTATATAATGGTATAGTGTTTTGATACAGTTTTTTTTAAACGTCATCTCACTTGCTGTCTTTATTTACAATACAGTGCCTTATTATTTTCTGCTCTTATAACAAGTCCTTGAGTTTAAATACTTGGAGTATGTCATTCAGTTTCACCTTATGTGAAGGTAGTTTTTTTTCCTGAAGAATATGGAGTAGTTCAACCTCATACTTTAAGACAATATCTTATATATTATAAATTGAATGAATTTTCTCAGTGTTGGATTATTGTCAGGAAGAAAATACAGTCTTGTCTTTTTCTTTGAAATGCTCACAGGACCGTTCCAGATTTGAAATAGATTAATTTGTGTAATACCTACAACAGCTATCACTGATGTTGTTTCCATTCAAAGTGATGGAGCCCATGAAGATACCTTAGATTTGGGCTCTTTTCTGAGCTGGGGTGGGGGTG
>NW_010336125.1:2486-4070 GCF_000700745.2 Antrostomus carolinensis | reverse complement strand
ATTTCATGGTTGCTAAGCCCAAGTCGGCCTCCTGTTAGTTCCATTATAGAAGGTATCGGGGGGTTTTTTGTTGTTTTTTTGGTTTGGCATTATAGAAGGTATCGGGGGGTTTTTTGTTGGTTTTTTGGTTTGGTTGGGTTTGGGGTTTTTTTTTTTGTTTTTTTCTCAAATGATAGTTGCTTTGATCTTTTAACAAATTTTGGACTCCTTGAAATACTTGTATTTCAGTGTTCCAATTTCAAGCCCTTCATGAAAACAGCTCATAACTGTAAATTTCTACTTGCTGTCCAGTCGCTGAGCCTATGACTTCTTTTCTAAGCAGGAACACCTTGCAGTCAGTTTAGATCGTCTAAACTAAAACTGCAGTTTAAGGTAACAAGGGTCACAATGACTAATGGAGGACTCCAGCCTTTAGATTTATGAGTTACTTACTTTGTAGAGAGGAAAAGCCTTTCTAGGTTTTCAGCTTAAAAACTGAAAAGGCTTAGAAGAGCCTCCAAGGACAGCAGTAAGTTAATCACATTCTCAAAAAAGTGTTTAACATAATAAAGTTTTGGAGGAGCTGCTAGGAAGCTCAGCTTTGTTTCTGGGAGGGAGAGAGAGAGAGAGAGGGAAAGAATAAGCTCAAAATGAAGGCTTTTGGTTCTTACTAAATATAGTAAACCCCCTCCTGTTTTCCTTGGGTCCTTAAATGTCTTCAGGTAATGGTATATTAAAATACGTCATAGAAAAATAATACACACACATGCAACAATGACCCTTCTTCTCTCCCAAACATAATACTGCAGGAACAAAGGCTCACTACCTGTTGTGGAGTGTTAGCCTTGGCTAAGGGCCAAACGCCCACCCAACTGCTCACTCACTTATCTTCCTCCAGTCCATTTTCCCCTGCTCAGCTTAACTACAGCTCCCTTCTTGCCCCGGACCTGGTGGGGACTGCATGGTTGCAGTCAGTCTGTAACAGTTTGCTGCTCCTCACTCCTCATGCTTTTCCCTGTTCCAATGTGGATCTTTCCTATGGGCTGCAGTCCTTCAGGAGCAACCTGCTGTGCCATGTGCTCTCCATGTGCTGCTCCTCTGTTGCCTGGAGCAATGTGCTCCCCAGCATCTTCCCTGACCTTGGTGCTCACACTGCTGTTTCTCTCATTTTTTGTTCCCTCTTCCTCAGCCTGTGTGGGGTTTTCTGCTTTTCTTAAACGTTTCCCCAGAGGTGCCACCAGCATGACTGACAGACTCAGCTTTGGCCACCTGGTTGTGTGTTGGAGCTGGCTGGACCTGCCATTTTTATCCAACACAGCTGGGTTTGGGGTTGGTTGTGTGCAAGGAGAGAAGAGACCTTCAGGTTCAACCACTGAGCTGGGTGTGCTCTTTTGAGAGACTCCCAGCCCTCTGAGGCATACCCTCAGCACCAAGGGCATTTGCCTCTCTGAAGCCATCTGCAACTCCTGTTCCTGCAGCTCGGGACTCCCCAGGTGGCCATCCAGCTGCCCTGGCCATGGCAGCCATTTTCCAGGGCAAACCTGTGTTCTCTTCCCTCCCTGAACACAAATGAAGGTCTGACCTCAATTAGTAAGGAGGCCTAGA
>NW_010336125.1:0-2467 GCF_000700745.2 Antrostomus carolinensis | reverse complement strand
AAAAACTCTCTTTCAGAGCATGATGTTTGATTTTTGACATGGCATCGGGAGGCCTGCTGGTTTACAGAGCCTTGGCACACTATTCCAAGTGGGATTTTTCCAAAATACCTGCCAGGCCACTGTGGGGGCTAGGGGCTCCAGGAGACGGAACCGCCAGGGCTGGCAGGGCAGGGCCTGGCAGCCAGAACCATCCCACCACCTGAACAGGGAGCCGGGCAGCTGGAGGGCAGCCCTAGTCCCAGGCAGCAGGCACTTCCCTGGGGATGGGGACAGGCAAGTCTGGGACAGGACGCCCGCCTGTGGGTGGGGGCAAGATCAGGCCCAAAGTGGTCACTCAGGTGGGAATCCAGTGCCAGCACCTCAGAGGAAAATAGCTCCCAGGAGCTGGGATCAGCCCGTAGCATTGACACAGCCCTAGCCACTTTGGTGAGCAAAAGACAAAATTAATGAGAAAAGAACTCGAAAGGAAAAAGAAACAGACACAAAACCAGATGAAACTGCAGCATTAAAAAGTTAAATATTCTATTTGTTTATTTTTCTGTCTATACGTGAACAAGTTGAATACAAATTTAGCAGAACAGCTTTCTTAACACCTCAAGGAAACTTAAAGTCATGAGAGTGTGTTTTACATGTTTGACCTTGAGAGATACAGCATGAAGTCTCCCCCTCAGGTGTGGTTCCTTCCCTGAGCTGTTTCCAGGGTAAAATAACAGTAAAGCACTCTTCTGGTTAATCTAGATACAGAAGTGCAATGTAGTATTTAATTAGTAGTAAATTAGTTTTTAATGTAGAGCTTTCCATGCAGCTTTGCCTTTGGATACTGTAATATTATCACTGAACAATTCACTAAAAATGATGAAAGGGCTGAAGGATGGCAAGCATCTCCTGTATTAATGGTTCCATTCTACCTGAACCTGGTACCTGAAATAATTAATTTCACAATTCACCATAAGCCTAAAAGCTTTTATTTAGCAAGTGCCACCAGGCACAGGTTGGGCATAGCACACTCCTTTCCTGGAAAGCTTTGAGTAATCTCAGTCACGTTGTGGAAAATGGAAAATTCCTGTTAGATAACTTGAAAGAAGTTCTAGTCTTTGTCAGGAACATAAATGATGCTAATTGTGGTATCTCTGTTGGTACATTTTTGCCTGGACTGAATTCCTGCGTAGTCTCTCTGTGGCCTTAAGTCACTCAGAAGTGACTGTTTCATTACCTTTCGTATGTGACATGTATCAAAGGCCACTTGTGCAGCAGAAGATTTATTATTCTTTTTTGCTTGTTCTTCTTACCTCCTCAGAGTGGTTTTACACAAGACACAGCTAGTTAAAACAGTTATGTTCAAAGGTGCTCAAGCCAAATATTTAACTATTAAGTACCCAAAATTATCATGGGTGAATTTTCCAGGTTTTTTTGTGAGAGTAAAAAGGGGACCCAAAATATACTGTCCTTAAGAACCATGAAAGGAATTACATCTAGATTCTCCCTCAGAGGTGAAAGTGATTTTGCACAGCCATCTTGATCTTGCCTCGCCACACAGCAGGTAAGTGACAATCAGGATTTCCTGAAGGTTGATTCTTTTCTTCCTTGCTGCCTTCTCATTGTATAACCACAGAAGCAGATGTCACTTGGGTATAGTCTGCTTGAAGTGAATAGCAATGCACATGTATAGTTTATTTCCAAATTCTCATGCTGTCAATTATATACTATTTTCAGCAAGATATAAATTTTCTTTTTCATGGGGAAATCCATGACAATACTCAGCTTTTGGGTTTCCTTTTTTATTTTTTTTTAATTAAAAACAAAACAAAACAAAACAAAACAAAACAACACAAAACAAAACAAAAAAACTCACACATCCCTGAGATCCTTAATTATTTTAACGGTTGAAAGTACCATCTTTGCTAATACATTATATTAGTGTAAACTGTTTCTGATAGTCCTAACATAATTGCATTAGAAATTATGTTTAAAAGGTGACAAGTTGCAAGCGTGTAGAACACTTTTGGCTATGCAGAACAACAGTCAGAGCTTTTTAAGTTTTTAAGCAATATAAAATTAAAGAACAATAACATTTTAAAATTATAGTGTTAACATGCCTTTTAAAATGCTAATCCAAATTTATCCAAGTCTTATTTAGCACTGAAACAAGTATCTGTAGTCTCAGACAAGTTTAGAAAAACAAACTTGAAAGCAAGTTTTACTGCTGGCATTGTTAAACCAGGAACTTTTGTGCTGCCTGTGTCCATATTTCCCCTTTCTCCGCCCATAAATCATCTTGGTCCAGTACCTGTTTTGTTCCTGCCCAGTGCTGTTCTGACCTGCTTGGATGTGACTGCTGCTACCATAAACAAACAGTTGTTGAGTGTCTTTCAGTAAACGGAGTTAGCAATACCTCAGAGTGACCTGTGTGTCATGCATTGCTGTGGATGCTAAAACACTTCAGCAAAGCCTTTGACACTGTCTCCCA
>NW_010336124.1:0-3970 GCF_000700745.2 Antrostomus carolinensis | reverse complement strand
GCTGTGAAGGCGAGAGGATGAGGAAGATGCACCAAACAAAAGTGTCCCCAGGTCGGGCATTCACGGAAAATCAACTCTGCCGCAGCTGCAGCCGGCAGAGAGCGTCGCTGCGCTCGCCGTTGCAATTGCTGAGGCCGCTGCAGGCCGGTAGCTGCTGCTCTGGCCTTTTATATCAATTAGAAGT
Organism: Antrostomus carolinensis; assembly: GCF_000700745.2. NCBI lineage: Eukaryota > Metazoa > Chordata > Aves > Caprimulgiformes > Caprimulgidae > Antrostomus > Antrostomus carolinensis. The sequence continues at coordinate 3,786 of NW_010336124.1, read as the reverse complement.
GAGTATTTAAAGCATTTCTTGCCGTGTCCCCTTCCTGCACCTTCCTCGCCAGAGTGCCTGGGCTCCCTCAGACTGCACTTCCACGGCAATTTCACCAAGGCTGCTACAGCTGCAGTCCCATCCTCCTCTGCAGCGCAACACGGGGAGCTACGGGGCACTGAACTGGTAGCAAAAATGATGTATAAAGCAGTGAACAGTTTTCTACTTCAGCTACAGAAACAGCAAAACCAGCAAGTCACTGTCAGCAGAGGAGAGAGGACAAGAACAGATGACTGAGAGAATGATGGGATGATAGCCACACCAGCTAGGAGTGGCTTAATTGTTTGTAGTGAAATTACACAGTATAACTTGATTAAAGCACCAAAAGAAGGATGTCACATTGTATGCTTCCTTCTGCTGCTCTACCTCTGACATTCCACCAGGCCTTGTACTGGGCCAATTCAACTCCTGAATTCAAATTTCATTGTTTTTAGAAGAAAAAGATTAGTAGCAAAATAAAAAAAAAAACAAAAACCAAACCTAGAGAAACACAATGAAGAATACAATCTAGAGAAATTTTGTATCTGGCTGTGCTATAAAATTAAGCACTTTAATATTAACTCCATGTGCTTAAATGCTCATTTGAATAAAGTAAGGAGAGAACAAAGACACCAGCCCAATGTTACCCTGAAGACACAAGAAGTATAGAATCATAGTGGTTGGAAAAGACCTTTCCAACCGTGTCTTGATCGGTTGTCTTAAGATCACCGAGTCCAACCGTAAACCTAACACTACCAGTTCCACCTCTAAACCATGTCCCTAAGCACCTCATCTACCTATCTTTTAAATACCACCAGAGAAGGTGACTGCACCATCTCCCTGGACAGCCTGTTCCAATGCTTGAATGTATCTTCACAATGCTTGTATGTATATTCACAATTCATTTATTAACTGTTAGGGATAGAAAGTGAGAAATATATCCTTTGCCTCCTTTCCAAAGTTAAAACAAAGAACAAGAGACTCCATTATAGCTCCAGAAGTACAAGGGAAGGTCATTCAATCAGGTACAGAAGGAGCAATATCGTAAGAAGATTTCAGAGCACTACCTTAGTAGAAGCAGCACGTTTACATACATTGGTGACTCTCTTCTGCAAACTCCATGAAGTGGTATTTGACAATGACTTTTGCCCCACTACCTTTATTGCTATGATATTTGAGATTATGGGTGGCTCACATCGATGTTGACTTACAGAGGAATGGAAATCAAGCACTAACAATAGTATTAATATGGCTATACAGAGGGACAGATGGAATGTTCTGAGTTAAATTGGTAAACCTCCTTGCTCAGGGTGCCAGAGAGTTCAGTTTCTACCAGAAAGGGTAGACATAAGAGGTTCTGTAAAAGTTACATGATCTGTATACCTTTCAGGTATCAGGGTACACCTCTTGCTGGTGTTTTTCCCTGCTCTGCTACATTTTTTTTTTTTTTTTAAAGTGTTTTAGAAAATGCACTTGGACACTTTATGTCATCTATGCTACTATTAGCCCGTTCATGGTTTCTGAAAAAAAAAAACCAAACAAACAAACCCACTGATACAATGAAAAGTGAATGTGTCGAGTGTTATGAAATGTTCTTAGATAATAAACTGCTTAACATAGGAGAAATGTACTAACTGAACAACATAATGAAAATTTATAGACAGTGCTCCCAAGCCCCCATGATAGGAGAGCGAGATGAGACACATTTCAACATCTCAGCTTGCTCCATTTTTTCAGACATTGCTGAAAGACTAGCTTAGCCAGAACGGAAATGTAAGAAAAAATGTGTTCATAAGTGAGACTTGGAACTGTGTATCGTTGTGATTTATTTAACTTAGAACCTTGTTGTATGTTTTCTAATTTCTTTGCTAAAATAACATGCACTTCTTCAACCCATAAACTCCTGCAAAGCAAGTGTAGTTAAAGCTGACACATTCACGTTATTTCTCCAGAGATAAATCTACACATAGGCCCCTCCAGGGAACTTGCAGGCTCAGATGTGTTGAGGGCAAAGTTGGCAATGCCTCTTGTCAAGCTGCAAGAGCAGTTAGGATAGTAGGAGGGCCAGGTATGGCATTGAGATGTTTACCTAATACCTGCAACACCTCACAGCTCCAAACAACCTGCAGAATCACCCACCAATGTAGTCAAACGAGTTTTTAATCTTTGCTTATCAGTCAACCTTGGCAGTCAGTAAGAAAGGCAACAATAAGATATTTGAAAAGTAACATTTGTTGTATGTTTGCACTGGGGCAAGGAGAGAAAGTAGCAAAAAATAAGTCAGCCGTTTGCACAGTCAGAATGGAGTCTCAGAAGAGGGGCTGGATTACAGGAAACGCAACAGCTGAGGGTGGAGAAAGTTTTGTTGGAGAACTGCATTGAATTGGAGGATACTCTCACAAGCCAAAAACCAGCCAAACCCAGGGCTCAGTAAACGTGTTTGCAGCTTATGTTAATTAGAACAAAGACTGAGGCCAGAGTCTGCAACCAGGTGTGCTGGTCTGAGGCTTGCCTAGGTCGTCAGAGGAAGGCATTAAATTCCACTCAGCACTTCAGTAAACAGTTTCTATACTAAAATCTCCAACACAGGATAGCTAGTGGAGGTAGTGGGGAAGGGAGCTGAAAAGCACTGACTTACCTTTTGTAAGCAATATGAGCTCAGCATCCCCAGCTGCTGCAAGCTGGTATTTTGGGTCACATTTCTATAAAAGCTACAAGGAGACAATGCAAGCACTACGCTCTGCTCAGATAGTGTGATATATGGGAAATGAAGTGAGTAAGAAAGCTCACACAGACCTATATCTCAGGTGGATGGTGGAAATACTATATAACTCATGCTGAGTAATATAAATAGTTAAAATATTTTGAAGCAAGGTTTAGGTATAGCAAATTACCCACACAAAGTTAATGAAAATTTAGGCTTAAATCCATGTTTGTCTCAGTGCTCTGATTAAGGAAAGATAAACACAAAGGTCTGAAAATAATCTGGCAGGGTTTGTGATTTTTTTTTTTTTTTATTAAATGAGAAGTACCATAGAGAAAGGACCACAGACATAGTAAGGCACAAGACATTATAATAATTAATAATGTGCCTTCAGTAGAAGATTTGGATGAAGTACAGTAACTAAACCCTTTTGAGGTTCTCTGAACCCTGTGGAGGAGGTAGGAAGCCTGTGGAAAAAGAAAAGTCAGTGATCACGTGGTTACTTTATGTATAGAAAGCTGTGGTAAGCCTGCAGAGAAAAATCTGCATTATGCTTTTCCTAATATTACAGCACTTTACTCAAATAATTTTCTGATTTTAAGACTTTGCAGATATTCATTAATTTAATTTAATGGCAGTAACATGTACGTTGTTACACATACAGGACAAGCATGCAGCAAAGCACAGAACAGAACGTGCTATAGGGCATGACTGCTGGTTTACTTAAGGCAACACTGGACTCAAACAGGCTTAACCAGCTGATCCAGGTACACATTTACACATCCTTTGGGCACAGTCATCCACTCAAACTCCAAGTTAAGCAGGCTGTTGGAGGAAGTATGCACCTGTGCTAAAGCCAGAGGCTAACCTTTAACTCTGGATAGGAGTGGACCACAGCTCAGGGTGTAAAGACAGTATAATGTTGAAGACAGGTGAGAAGTCAGTGAGTACATCTAGGCCCTAGGCCATTCTGATCCTAAAATCAGACTACATTGCTTAAAACATCAAAGTGGAGAAGCAAATATGTTGCCAGCAAAGAAGAGATGCTGCAATACACTCAATGT
>NW_010336123.1:0-32526 GCF_000700745.2 Antrostomus carolinensis | reverse complement strand
GGAGGAATAACCACATGCATCAGTACAAGTTTGGGGCTGACCTGCTGAAGAGAAGCTCTGAGGAAAAGGACCTGGGTGTGCTGGTGCACAGCAGGTTGGCCATGAGCCAGCACTGTGGCCTTGTGGCCAGGAAGGCCAACAGTACCCTGGGGTGCATTAAAAAGAACGTGGTCAGCAGGTCAAGGGAGGTTCTTCTCCCCCTCTACTCTGCCCTGGTGAGGCCACATCTGGAATATTGTGTCCAGTTCTGGGCTCCTCAGTTCAAGAAAGACAGGGATCTTCTAGAGAGAGTCCAGCGGAGGCCACAAAGCTGATTAGGGGCCTAGAGCATCTCTTATATGAGGAAAGGCTGAGACAGCTGGGACTCTTTAGCATGGAGAAAAGAAGACTGAGAGAGGATCTTATCAATGTCTATAAATACCTGAAGTGTGGGGGCCAAATGGATGGGGCTGGGCTCTTTTTGGTAGTACCCAGTGACAGGACAAGGGGCAATGGGAAAAAAGTGGAACACCAAAAGTTCCCGACAAGCCTAAGGAAAAACTTTACTGTGTGGGTGACAGAGCACTGGAATAATCTGCCCAGAGAGGTTGTGGAGTCTCCATCTCTGTAGATGTTCAAAACATGCCTGGACGCTTTCCTGTGCAACCTGTTGTAGGGAACCTGCTTTGGCAGGGGGGTTGGACTAGATGATCTCCTGAGGTCCCTTCCAGCCCCTGCAATTCTGTGATTCTGTGATAATTAGTGAATGCTGACATTGTACTGACAGTATAATTACAACACAGGAAATGTAAGTTGACATCTGCCTTCCGAGGAAGATGTCAATGATCAAAATTGTTTTAATCTCATGTATTATTGTATGTGCATTGATTAGATACAAGCAACTACCAATATCACTTTCTTATCTGATGATTGCCTAATTAATATCTAGTTGGGATTTTAGAATTAAGCATTTGTAATAACATTTCTAACCACATTACCTTCCTAAGAATTCAGTGCAATTTCATTTTAGAGAAGGATTTTCACCTTATTTTTTTTGCACAATGTAAAAATAAGCTGCAGCAGATACATTATTTTAATTGATTCATATGGAATTGAGGAAGCACAGACCTAATGACTTTGTTACAGGAAAGTCACTTTTTGTTGGTAAAGCACAAAGACATAGAAAGGAAATTTTACTGGAGTGACCGGAGTTTTGTGAGAGAAATTATGGAAGGGGGTAGAGGGACACTGCATTGAGTGTAGTGTTGAGTGTCATTGAGTGTCACTTCTTTTGCTTTAAGAAAAGATAAGCAACTTATCAAAGATTTCCCATGCTTTATTGTGTTGAGGGCTACAGAGTACCTCACAGCAAGACAAGTAGGAGGTGAGAAATTACTAGATTTTTCTTTTGCCTTTCAGATCTTCCCATTCAGAAATTAACAATGTAATAATCATCTTCATAACAAAGAGACTGACCCTGCAGTGCTCTTTAATTCATCCCTTGTCTCCAGAACTACTCAGAAAATTGTAGAAAATATGTTATTTCCTTACCAACAACTACTTTTCATAGAGGAAGGTAACAGTGCCTTTCCATCAAAACTTCATGGTTAAAATCATGTTGATAAGCCCATTCTTTCCTTTTCAAATAGGGAAATAAGTACCCATATTTCCAAGGTGATTTTTTGCAGCCTGACAGGACTATGAACTTTGTGTTTTGTACACATTAGCAATCTCTATCTCAGAAGACCCTTATATTGTATAGGGTCTGTATATTTGTGCTATTTTCAGATGTGAAAGCTGAGACACTGGTATTATTTGATCATCTTCTGCCACTTACAAAGAATATGTAATGCAACTGACTGAGGTGCCTTGTCTCCAAAGCCTGTTATTCATCCTTGATGTGGAAACTGTGCTTCAAACACCATGAAGAGTATATCTTAAATCTGAATTATTTAATATGCTGCCTCATGAGTTTTCTAGCAGCCTGTCAGGAATGGTGTGCCAGATGCATTTTGTTTTCCAGAGTTTCATTTGCAGAAACTTTGGAGAAGGGGAGATACGACCCGATTATCAGCAGGGTGCAGCACAGGTGCCAGTCTCTACATTTTGATTATTCCAATTTGCAAGGTCAGAAGACATTTACCACATAGAGAATGACAGAATGGATTAATGGTGGGCTAAAGTCCCACAGTCCTTTTTGAAAGTGTCCGACACACTGCTACCCATTGAAAGGGAAGACAGTGCTGTGTACTGTCCTAAAGCTGTCTGGGTATAAATTGTCAGCCCCTGACAAAGACATTATTGCCATACTCAATCCTCTTAATCAGTAATGCATTCTGAAATGATAGTAATTTTTCACTTAGGAAGAAGTTTTCCCAGGTAACAATACTGCTTCAGGTGAGGTACATGATTTTATTTTCTTCAGCAATTTGGTCAGCTGCACGAATAACTGCAGATTCCTACATTAAAGAAAAACAATTTGCTACATAAAAATCTTAAGTTTCTAAGCAAAGGTGAAGACATTTGATACTGCCCTCTTTTTTTTTTTTTTCCTTTCCTTTCAAAAGAGAAAATTCTGTGCAACATCAGCAGCCATCCTGTGTATTGCAAGCAAGCTAGGAAGGAACAATTGCCCTGCCACAAATTTGGTGTCAGATTCTGCAATATTATTTTCCCCGAGATTAGGTCAAAGCTATCTATCATTCCAATTCCATTTGGTTTATTTGTGCGGTTGTTTTCTGTGTTTCTTTGTTTTGCTTCTTAAAGAAAACAAACCAACAATCAAACAAAAAAACCTCTCAAACCTTAGAACTAGGTTGTTCAGCTTAAGAAATAAACAGACTGTCATGAGCACCTCAATATCTACCATGATTTAGCTGCTGTGCTGACGCACTCTCAAAGTTCTTTTCCAGTTCCCTGGGAAGGACTTCCCTTTGACATCTCTCTGAGAAGCACTGCAGCCCTGATAGTTGGATGCAGAGAAGGTGGAGAAAATCTTCACACTCGGAAGGTAAAATACACTTATGCTGGTCTGTCTAAGCAGATAATGCGGGTAATAGGCTAATGCCAGCTCAGCTCAGCACTATGGTGGTTCGTGGTTTTAACTGCATATGCTGACAAATGATCCTCAGACTTTGGCTCTGAGATCACCGTGGCGTTGTAGTACCCAGGGCAGTAAGATGCCATCCCATCCTGGTCTTTTTCCATTATTTTAAGATAACTTTTGAAACAGTAATCCAGATGCTTGGAACAAACCCAGTGATGTGAGAATATTTCAAAAAGGATAAATGAGCAGATCCAGGTAATTACAGGTCTGTCAATCCAGCATTTATCTTTGGCAAAATAATGGAAAAACTGCTATGGGATTGATTCATAAAGAATTAATGCAAGGAAATACAACTAACTCCAATAAGGATGGGAAGCAGATGTGATCAAATGTACTTGATGACTTTTTCAGATCATAGAGGAAGTGTGGTTTATAGAGGTAAAAAAGGTTGATAGAATAGACTTATGTCTGGGATTGGTACTGCATGATATTTTATTTGCCAATAAGCTCAACATTATATAAAATTGAGTTGGCATGCACGTTATAGATTAGAAACAAGCTATTGATCAGTCTTAAATTGTAATCTTACATGAAGAATTATCATTAAGCAATTATGTTTCTTCTGGGAGATCTACACTGCTTAAAACATTTGTCAAAACAGTCTGTGTAATAACTTTAAAAATCATTGCTAATAAAGTTTGCAAATGTCATCAAAAATAAGGGCAGTAAAATAGAAAAAAAAGAATAAAGGAGGCCAATGATTGTTTAGCTAGTGAATCCCAGAAAGACAGTTTTTTTCCCATTATCCCTTGTCCTGTCACTGGGTACTATCAAAAAGAGCCCGGCCCCATCCATTTGGGCCCTGCACTTCAGGTATTTATAGACATTGATGAGATCCTTCTCAGTCTTCTCTTCTTCAGGTTAAAGAGTCCCAGCTGTCTCAGCCTTTCCTCATATAAGAGATGCTCCAGGCCCCTCATCATCTTTGTGGCCCTTCCGCTGGACTCTCTCTAGAAGATCCCTGTCTTTCTTGAACTGAGGAGCCCAAAACTGGACACAATATTCCAGATGTGGCCTCACCAGGGCAGAGTAGAGGGGGAGGAGAACCTCCCTTGACCTGCTGACCATGTTCTTTTTAATGCACCCCAGGGTACTGTTGGCCTTCCTGGCCACAAGGCCACAGTGCTGGCTCATGGCCAGCCTGCTGTCCACTGGGACAGTATCAAAAGCCTTGCTGAAATCGAGGTAGACAACATCCACTGCTTTCCCCTCATCTACCCAGCTGGTGATGACATCATAGAAGGCTAACAGACTGGTCAAGCATGATCTCCCCTTAGTGAAACCATGCTGACTACTTCTGATAACCTTCTTTTCTTCCAGCTGCTTAGAGATGGTATGAAGAATGAGCTATTCCATCACCTTCCCAGGGATGGAAGTGAGGCTGACTGGCCTGTAGTTGCCCGTATCCTTCTTCTTGCTCTTTTTGAAGATTGGAGTGATAATCACAGCACAGTTTGCCTGGTAAGGAACAGATGAGGAGTGCAAGGATTTCTAAGTAATGCTTTGAGAATCTACTGTGTTCTTCTTTCAGCTTAGAAGGCTGAAAGGTTTTTTTAATAACCTTTAAAATTCATGGTCTGTTTCTAAACCAGTGTAAGGCAGGTGAATCTGAAAAAGTGATCCGTTAAGGCCACATTCATTTCTTGTGTAACTACATAGAAAGTTAAACATTTCTTGTGTAACTACACAGCGGCAGTAAGTCAGTAGAGATGAAGGAGATAGAGACATTTATGATTTCTTGGGTGACTTCTGTCTGCAGGGCGAGAAATTCACAGATCTGTGAAACAAGAGCTTTCTGCAGAGACGGCTCCTCTGCCTGAGCTGCCTCTTTGGTCACAGAGTTCCTTCCTCCAGGAGCACCTATTTACTTTGAAAGGAATTCCTTCTTGGCACCCGGTTAAATTGCTCTTTTCCTTAATCACAATGCAAAAATGCTGGCAGATATGCAAAAAGAAGTTACATGGAAAATTAACATTTTTTTTCCTCTATATTGGCTTCAAAGCTCTGCTGCAAAGTGTGAAGGAATGATTACTATCATCTTTCTCCAGCAGTGAGTGACTTCTGTGGATCCCATATGAGGAAGGGACTCTGGAGGATGTCAGTTAGAAAAAACTTAAAAGTCAAAGAACCTCTCCAGAGAAGAGTCAGACACTTGTATCTTTGGGAAAAAAGAAAAAAAAAAAGGGGGGGGGTGCTGGTCAGATAAATTACGCAACCCTCTGCAGAACATTTTTACTTATATGAACAGACTACAAAAGGGCAAAATATACTCCTTGAGAGACAAACTTCATACAGGTTTTTAATCAGAAATGTTTCTAGTTTCACCAGCTTCTAGAGGAAAGTCACTGCAATGAGAATTATGAATAATAAGAAGGACAGATATGGAAGTATCATTACCTAAAAAATCAATGTAATGAGTTAAGTAGTTTCCTTCCCAATTAAACAACCTGGAAGACAATTTTCCAAGGAATGTTTGAATTAATAACTAATGTCTTCAAAATCAGAGAACCTTAGCAGATGTATTTCTTTACAAACCTACTTTAGCTTCCAGAGCTTGCAAAATTCTTATGTGCCCTAATTGGAAAGGGAACAGAAAAGAACTTAATATATTAAAAAAAACCAAACCAAACCAAACCAAACAACTTTCTAAGCTATTTCTCCTCAAGTTCTGCCAAATATTCCTTCTGTGTTATGACAGAATAGGACGATTACCTTTCTGTCTAAATCAGATACAGACACTAAAGAATCTTGTAAAGGAATGTGTCCTTTATAATTAATGTGTGAGTCACTGGGTTTGTTAAAATTAATAAACGGGTTCAGATCTTCCTGTTTGTGCACCATGTAGTGCTTCTAGCTATATTCCCATTGTAAAATCTTGACTGTCTAGGCTTTTGTTTTCAGCCTCTCAGCTGCAAAAATCTATTCCAGATTTAAGCTCAGCAAATTTTAGGTTCCAAATTTTGGGACCTAGATCAAACTTATTGTTGCAAAATTTCAGAAAACAATAGTTTAGATCCAGATACAATCTTCAGAGCCAAAATTACAAAAGGCAACAGCATCTTCAGCAAAAGAAAAATTAAAAAAATAAGTTAACATAGAATTCAGAAAAAAAACATAGTTCCAAGATCTCAGAATCAAGTTGGGAACTTCTAGAGTTCTCAAAGAAAGGAAGATAAATTATGAAAAAGCTCTTACTTGTACTCTCTGGCTCTCTTCTGTTAATTAATTTTTATTCCCATTACAGTGTGTCACTGCTGAGGATGGTCTGATAATACACTTCCATACAGACTGCTGTTTGTACTCATGAAATTCCCACTGAAGCCAATAGAAATTCCACATTAAGGCTGTGGACTATTGTTCTTGGAAATAACTGAAGGTAGGATAATAAGGCCAGGCAGTTTCCATCCAAATATATAATATCTACAGGAAACATATCTACAGATTTCCTCCCACTGTATAATTAAGGACTCTATAATTTCTAGCCTGGTGGATTCCTTGATGTCTATGAAAAAGACAAGTCTTTTTGTTCATTAAGTACAGGACTTACTTCTGTGCTGAGGAGAAGTAACATCTGTTCTATCAGTGTTTAAAGATGAGAGACCTCCTCCAAAGCTATTTCTGCTGAAGGTTGCTGTGAAGAATCATCCGTTCCATACCTGATGGTCTTTTGCAATTGAAAAAAGTCAGTTTATCTTTAGAGAACATGTTCTACACAGATCTTCTTTCTATTTGACCTTTTATATTTAGCTGTGAGACAGGGAAATCCTGTATGTGCAGGCTTTGAGAGCTTCCCTGTGGAGAATGCTGGGGACTGGGAGGAGCAGCGATGACGGGGTGGGAGGGGCAGTCCCTGAGCATGTCCCTGATCAGTTATTCTCTGATACCTCTGGTACCACCACTGATGTCCTCCTATGTGGTCACAGTTTCCTATGGAAAGACCAGCCAAGTCTTGTGTAAATGACATGCGAAAAAAGGTAGTTAGTATTCTGCATAGATGCACATGCATGTGTAAGAAAGCTGTTACATTAGGTAAATTCTGAAAGAACTGTAAAACAGCAGAAATTTTAGTTTAATCTTCTATATAAAGAATCAGTTGAGCTAGATCCAAGGACTACTGGAATCTGAAAAATGACTCCTAAGAGTTGCAAGTCATGCCTACAGCATATCTGTTCCTTACTGGAGATGTTATGTGCAAAAGTTTTCCATTTATATATAGAAAAATGTATTTATAAAAATGGAAATACAATTATATATATTTTTTCCCCCAAGCGTTTTTTTGGCTGACTCTTGTTACAAATATATTTTTATTTGAATGGATTTATTTTTGTTAATCCCTCTCAAAATTTCAAAAATTCCAGCATTACTTAATTTCAGTCATCTGCTTCAAACTACAAAATAACTCACACAGGGCTGTCCATATTGGACATCCCAAATCCTTCCTTTCATGAAATCCACAGATGTGTAGTATTATTAGGGGAGGGGACAGTTTGTGCCACGTTCAAGGCCAACACACAGCAATCCAACAACAACCCAGCCTTTATGATGTGAAAGACCACGAGACTCTACATAAGCACAAAACACTGCTATTCCCTTTCTATTTTTTCTTTTTTTCATTTTTCCTTTTGCAATATCAGATTAAAAAATAAGTATGCTCATTACTTTTGTAAGATTGCTATGAATTATTTAGCTGAGAAATAGTTGCAGGAGGCATGGTAGGGAAAATTACCCACAAAGCCAGCAAAACTGCAAGTCAACCTGATGTCATTGGACACATAATCATCATTAATTTTAATGAGAAGTGGGAGTACGCAGTTCAACAACAGGAGGAGAATGTAGCCACTTCCCAAAAACCTGCATTGTAGGCTAGGGGAATTTTACTAGCACTCTGGATCAATAGTAGAGACAGCAGCCAATATTGGTAGAGCTTACAACCATCATTAATTGAAATCTCTCAGCCTTCAGTTTGCATAACAAAGTAGCTAGTGCCTTAATGAAGAATGCAAGATCTTGTAATCTTACAACTTTCCAACCTCCTGCAACATCCATGTGGACTAAGATGCCTGAAAACAGTGGCTTGACCCTCTGTTGTAAGTCCTTCTCTGTACCTCCAATGTCACTCCCAATCACAAACATACATATATGCATGCTCCTCATATATCTAAAGCAGGTAATTAAATAACACCTAGAAATTAAGTATCTGAATTCAAATAAAGTGGGTCAAGAAACTTTGAAGTGCAGCAGCAGAAGAAAACAAACCAAACCACCAAACAGTCTTATGTATACAAAACTGAAAATGTGGTTGCTGAACGAAATATGTAAGTAGAAAGGTACTCTTTGAATTTGAGATGGAAAAGTTGGAGACACACAAAAGATTTTGAAATGTAACAGCTCATATTAAAGCAAGTTTTCTGTTTTGAGCCTTATTCTCTCTCTGACTCTCTTTTTTTTTTTTTTTTAAATAGAGTGAATAAAAAGACATTTGGAAAAAGATCAGGGAGGCTAAAACATAATAAGAATCATTTGCTAGTTGTCAGCCTAAACGTTAAGATGATTGAAGCTTGCAATTGTTCTGTCCTGCCATATGTTAGTGTCTGTGTAAAAGAATGTGATGGGGATGATGAGATAACAATTTTCTGGCTGTAATGAGTCAGGGGACTAGGAAATTGCTGGGAAAATTGTGGGATTAAGGCCCATTTATGGCAGAAAATTGCAAAGTCAGAGCAAATGCAGGAAGGTAGTGGCTGAAGTATTTATTGGTTCCACAAAACAACTTTAAAAAAAAAAAGTCTGGCAAAAAGAAATGCTTCCAGGTCTTATAATATAAACCTATACTCACATGCATATATTAAAAGTTACTCATTTTCACCACAACTCTTTCATTCTGTCCTCTCCATGAAGAACGGTTGTGAGTGAAAATTCTGAGGAATAAGCCTCTTCTGTATTCCTGTCTCCTTAACTACTTTCTGCTATTATTTCATGTGGGAGGAGAAAGTGTGACGTCCCTTCCAACTCTCTACTATCTCTTATGAATTATTATAATTGATAGTGATAATAACATAATTGTCCTCACAGCAGTTCTGTTCAAAAGCCTAAAGGTAAATAGCTGATTACATAAGCTAAGATAAAAGTACAAATCCAAAAGTCTGCACTTTTCCTTTTTAATATTTTTGTCTTGACTCTTGTCTTCATGTATTAAAGTCTTCCACAACTTTTCCCTTTCTATTTCTTTATTCCATTTTTTTCTCTTTCATCAGCTCCTCACTCTTCCCCTTGTCATTCTGTAAGAGTAGGTGTAGTATTGGTCCTAGTTCACAACTCCTTTGATCTCTTTGTCTCTCCCACAGGCTCTTCTATGGTTTTCCACTTATGCAAGATTAAATATGAGAAATAGCAGAGATAACTTGCTTGGAGCTGGAGAATTGAGTTTACTCATCTTGAAAAATTGTTTTAAAATGTTATTGGTTTTCATCTTCTCAGCACAAAAAACAATCCTTGCAGAACTTTTCTGCAGAGAAACCAAGAAAGCTGCTATGCCAAAATAGCCAGTAGCCCAGCAGATCGGATGCTCAGTGGAGCTGATCTGTGGGAATGAAACGCCAAGGCTAGTTCAACCTAATTCAAAGCAGTGATTTGAAACTTAACTTTCTGACAAGAAAGTTGATAGTTCAGCAGTTTAGTGACAAGTTTTCTCTGATACTTCTTTGTTCTAGCTTTGACCCAGAAATTCCAACTGTATTAGAAGTATTTCTAATGAAAGTGTTATATATATATATTTTTTTTTTTTTTAATTTGTCAGTGAATCAGCATTGAGGTATGAAAAATTGATTTTGACTTTGGGAATGCACTGTATCCTTTTTTTGTGTGTTTGCAGGATATATTTCAAGCTAGTGCTTGGCTGAATGATAAAATTAATCTTTAAAAGCCTAATGTTTTCAGACGCATTTTGCCTCAGATTCAAAACCTACCTTGGCATTTTGAAGAATGCTGAATCATATTTCTAGTGTTCCTCTAATTCCTGTTAAAATGTTGTTTCAAATAAACAACTAAGAAACTCTAAAAATAAGGGAAAATTTAAATAAGACCGGGTTTTTCTCTCTTTGAAATTTCCTGTTAGAACACAAAACTTCATTAATCTAGGAAGCAGTGGTCCTCTTGTTTCTGTGAACATGAAGTACCGTGATCCCAGGCAGACATTGGGGAGGAGGAACAATCTGGCTTTTGCTCAAATATGCATTAAAAGAGGGGGCTGCCAAAAAATGGAAAATTGCAGAATCTACTCTAAGGTTAATGATAAGGAAAGCAATTAACCATTTTGATCTTTAATAATCTGCCAAAATGATGTAATCCATGTCCTTTCAATCTTTATCTTAAGAATAAACTCATGTATTCCCATTCTTGTTTCTTTTTGTTCTTACCGCAATTTTCAGTCACAGAAATGAGGTGAGATAAAATTGTAATGACTAATATGGTCCCAAAGAAAAAAGAAGGCTGTGGAACTGGTTTGAGGAATGTGAACTTCTTTTCACTGAGAAAATTGTATCATCTTATTATTTTAAATTTATTAAATAAACTGTAGGCACTAGTTACTTCCATTGTGCCTACAAAGTACAGCTTGGTTAGCAGTACTCTCAGTTCTGTGGGAGAAAATCATAGTTCCAAGCCCAATATCCAACACCACCCCACAGTGCACTCAGCACCAAGAAGGAATTAGGCTCTAGAAGGGGTTGAGACAAAGATTAAAATTAGATATACTTGTGGATTTTTGTCTGAAAACATTTTGTTGACACGCATTTTGAGTGTTAAGCTATTTGCTGACTAAGTTTCAAAGCAAGTGTTAGTTCTGTATAACAGTTTTGTACATTGAAAAACAAATAGAGAATTTGCAATTTTTTTTTCTCATATGTCCTTTCTACGTTAAATATTTTCATCTGTTCTGCTTCAGAGGCTTGAGAATGCACTTACGATCTACTTTTTTTCTCTTCCTCTTGGGCTACACCAACTACAGCACCCAGTAAGGCTGCAGGATCTTGACATCCATGAAGTACTTTTTACCCTCCGAAATCACAGAATTACACAGAAGGTCTAACCAAAGAGCCTGACGTCACTGAAAAACAGAAATATAAACCATCTACTTTACATTACTTTCTTTATTTTTCATTAGTCACTAGCTGCAGTGCTCACTCCAACAATACTAATACTACTTCCTTCACTACCTAAGGCTCAGGCAGAAATTCTGTTAGGCTGCACTGGCATATTGTAATTATGATAATGATAATGTCAAATTATCACTAACAAAATGATTTCATACTAACAAACATTTCTTCATTTCTGGTTGATCCCATATTATTGCACTGAGAGCAGGCTGAATTTTTTTTGTATGAGAACTACTATACATTTAGATGTTTTTAAACTTTGAAAGGAGTGTGCTTAATTTTATCTTCTTTGCCTTTTTTTTTTTTTTTTTTCAAAGGTGACCAGCTAAATTTGCAGGCAACTTTTGGTAAAATTTACTGGTAAATTTTATAGAGGGAATGGCTATATTTTAAAATTTCATTTCAGTTGAAATAAATAAATAAATAAAAATATTTCTTCCCCTTAAAGTCTGCCTCATCAAGACTTTCACTGGGAATTTACTTAAGTTTTTTAAAAAAATCTTCCACTGGACTATATAGAGTGAAGTGTGCAACAAGCTACATACAAGGCCTATTGAATAAGCAGGTGCAAGAGCAGGATAGGATCAGAATGAAAAAGTGAGGTAAAGCTCTCAGTTGATATAACAAGCAATGGTCACTGCACAGACATTTTCAGTAGAGGTCAAGGCTTTTGTTTTTTACCACCTTTTCTTTCCAGTGTTTCCAAGCAAAAAATTCAAATTACACTCCATCTATAAAAGGGTAATCTGCATACACAAGTATGCAGATTTGGAACTATAGTTCTCATTATTTTAATCTCACTTTGCTCACTGAGCTTTAAATCATGTTTCATCCCAGTTCTCCCTTTACAAATGAGGATTTTACTGCTCAGCACAAGTGTAGAATTTGTGCCTTGCTTTAAGGCTGGTAACTGCTAACAAAACACGGTGGAAATTTTTTGTCATCTGCTATTCTGCACGTGCTGCAGCATAAAAAAAACTAAAAAAGAGGAGACTCACAGGAAAAAAAAAAAAAAAGCATTTATCATTAATGAAAGCTCTGAAAGATTTTGAAAGGGTTGCTTTGCCATTTTTCTTTTTAAAAATCCAATAAGGGGATTCCGACAACCACACAACTATCAAGTTTTGTCAATACAGTTTCATGAACACACGATTCCCTACCATGGCATATTAAAAATGTTAATAATTCGGTGTGTCCGTAATTAACTCTAAAGAGAAATCCAGTTGTATTGTTTAAAGACATTAAGAATTTATTATTTTTTTTCTGCAGAGAAAGAGTGCTGACTATGAATGTGTCACATCAGTCATGTACCTAAAAAGTTTTAGAAATAGAAACTATATTTTTCTACAATTAAAGCAATATAAGTAGCCAGAATTTTTCATTGATTTTCTATCAGAATGACAAGTTTAAATCTTTCAATCATAAATATAATACAAGGATTGGTTTTGCCTGCCATACCATACTGTCATTTTAATTTTTAAATAAGAGTTTTTATAAAGGAAAATACTTTAAAAATAATAAAAAGTAAAATAGCTAGCTTTGGTTTGGATTCAGAAGAGGTCACTGCTTTGAAAATGGAAAGAGCTGCCTGAAAGAGCTCAGAATTTATTTTGATTCTTTGACAGTTTTGCACTCAAGGTGAAAGGAGCTGCTGACGTCAATCCCATTTGATAGGCAGTGATTCTCCACTGTATCTGACATTAATTAATTCTCTTTTTATCAGGGTCAACAATCAGAACAAAGACTAAGTAAATCAGGAATATCTCTGTGGAAATCAATGAAGTTACACTTGTGAAAAGTAAGCCTGAGAGCAGAAAGAACCCCAATAAATGTAGTTCATTATTCATTTCACTTAATTGCTTTGGAAAATAAGTGCCTTTTGAACTTACTAAGCCATTAGCAGAAGACACTCAACCCCTGGCTTAAGAAAAGGGTGATTAATACTTAAGTGTTTCTCTGCATCCCAAAGACATTATATGAAATGATGATCCCACCTCTGGGAGCTTTCACCACTGGACAGCAATCAAACCGTTTTAAAGCATCAGGTGGGAATGAGGAAAAGACATGTTTCCTGGAATTCAGAATTAAAATAAGGCTTTGATTTTGCAATTAGCTTGCAATATACTAATAGACTCTGAAAGAATATCTAAGCTACAAATAAATTCAATTATCTCTAGCTATTGCATCTCCTGTCAACAGGAAGCAACGCTTTGCTTCCTGTGGGGAAAGGCCTGTTCTTTTGCTCACTCTATCTACACCACTGACTCTGGTCTACCTTTGCCATGCTCTGGATGCTGGGGTGGACCTGATCCTCAGGCCATACAGATCTTAGAGAGAGTTGTGGCCTGGACCCTTGAAATAACACTTCTCACATTCTGTAATCAAAATGCAACTGCAGAAACCAAGACACTACATATCATTATCCTGTGTTATTTTTTAAATCTGGGACATGTTGCTATAATGAAGATATTTCAAGTTACTGGTGAATCTAGAATTTGCAGAAGATTTTTTTTTCAAAGCAATGAAAAATTATGGATATTTCCTTACTATTCCATACTGATCATAAAATCATTGCAAGTAAGAAATAATGTTTGCCCTTTATATGGGACTCCTACCTGTATGAAGTTACAAAGATAGTTTTAACTTATTAAATTTGATTTCTGATATCACTAGTCTGGTTTTATGCCTTTTAGTTTTTCCAGTTGATTTAACAGAAGCTATTTTAAATATTTTTTAATTAAGAATGAACTGATGTTTCTTTAGGTCCATAAAATCTGAATTTGCATCTGAATGTCTTTAAAATTCTGGGAAAACTAAAACTACTGTTCTATTTCTGTGTTATGAGGTTTTCAATCCATCTATGTCAATACAAAACACTTCTTGATTATTTGTCAAATCTATAATTTGTAGACACAACATATGCTTCTTAAGGAAATGAAATTAATAAGTCATATATAGAAGTTTTTCAGAAATTAAAGTTTTCCAATGTGCTACAAATATCACAATTCCACTGCATGATATCAATGTTACTCCAGAGTTTATAAGAAGGAAAAAAACCTGAATAGCTATTTGTGGTGATTAAAATATTTCATGCAGCATCTGACAGACTACATTCACTCTTGGTTCATCAGAGGGCAAATCAGTGCATAACACAGGAATGTTTGGGGATGTTTACTGGTACTGCAGGGCAGAATTTAGAGAAGAATTGTGATCCATATGTACAATTAGTAATGTAATTTCATTGTTTTATTTCCATTAGTAGAAACATTGACATAGACAATCTAGACTAAGTGTAGCTTAATTGGTGAATTACTTTTCTGAATACAAAATGTGGGAGTTAATAAGTATCTGAAAGAAGTTGGTCCTAATATACCACACAGTTTTATTCTTATTCTGTTGTCTTAAGTATTGAACTGTTTGAATTCCAGCACAGAATAAAGGCATAAATCGACACCTATTGACCACTGTTTACATTAAGAAATTTATGAGCCTTAGAGTATGAAAACCCTGAATTTTCTCCAGGAAAAAAATAATAGAATGACAGAATCATCCCTACAGCAGGTTGTCCGGGACCATTTCCAGTTAGGTTTTTAATATCTCCAAGGATGGAAACTCCACAGCCTCTTTGGGCAACCTGTGCCAATGTTTGATTGTGCTCTCAGTAAAATAACTTTTTATTACATTTAAATGGAATTTCCTGTATTACAGCTTGTGCCGAATAGCTGTATTTGAGATAGTCCAATGGCATAAAGAATATAGAAAGACTGTAGTCTCAGAGGAAGTATTTTTTTGGACCAAGACATAAGAGGTTTGTAAAAGGAAAACTATAATCATATCTGTGATTTGATCCAAGTATCTCCTTAGGGTTTTTTAGGTATTTCTGCACAGTCCATTATAATGTCTTCTATGTGTATGTGTGTCTACACTATCATAAAAGTCAGTTCCTTTGTTTACTCCAAGTCTCAATCTCTTCATCATACATTCTGTATATGTACAACTTCACACTGAAGCACTCCTTCAGACTAAAGCAGTTAGACCTTTCTGGGATTAAATTTCGTTGCAATTCTGAGAACGTTTGCTCTGGTGGGCTGTAAAACACTTCTCACATTATTTCAAGCATTTTGAATGGGGCAAACAAATAAACAGATAAAAAAGCCAGACAACCAATCAACCAAAATAAACAAACAAAATCCCCACAGGTGTGCTAGCAGGAATCTGTCTCAAGTAGTGCGCAGTTGAGATGCAACCAGTTTGCCCTTGAAGCAGTTAGCTCTAATCTACATGGACATAAGCCATTCAGAAATACATAGTTTGGGGATCAAGGACTGGTATGAATATCCTAAGCAGTATAGGTGTAGCTGTAGAAATATTAGATGTCATGAAATTTTGAGATTTGGCATTTTTCTCTTATAAGGGTAGTCATTCTTGCTGAAGCCAAGAGGAACCCCTTGTATTCTGCTAGGGAAGATAGGACCCAAACAGGATTAGATCCTGTTTTGAGATTTAATTCAAGATAATTTTGTTCCTATGCTTCTTATCACCATTCCTGCAGGCTTCCTAAGGGTAATAAAAATTAGTTTTATGTAATGACTTCTTTAATGTCTTTTTTACCTGACTAACATTGCCAGTGAAATATTGATTGGTTTCAAAGAATTAGGGAATCAACAGTTGTTAGTTGTGGTTATTGCTGACTGTTATATGCAAAAGCATGGACTTAACTGTCAAAGACAGGTGGATTTTCAGTTGAGAGCCATTAACATGCTTGAACTGTCCCAAGATAAAAACATTCTGAAAATGAGACACTGCAGTTTCACCACAAGACAAGGTCACCGATGTCACATTATAATTCAAACTCATGATGCCTGACTAATTACAAAAAAAAAATAAAACATGTCTTCCCAGCGGTTTTACTTTAAAGCAAGGTAGTATGTTAGCTGCGCCAAGTGAAAAACACATACCACCTGAGCAGTGAGCCCAAGACCCATACATCTGCAGGGTTTCTGAAGAGATACACTTGCAAAGTCATTGCAGTACATCTCAGGTGACAGTACATCCTTCTCTAGTCCCTGAATTCAGTTACTTCAGAAACTTTTTCACAAGAGATTAGGAAGGAGGCATTGTCATCTGAGAAGTGTTGCAATGGTTTGTTGTTCCTAAACGTGGAATCTTTTGACCTTACCTTCAGTACCTGCCTGAGGCACTCAAGTTAGAAATAGAGCTTCTTTGGGTTCACTGAAGAACCCCTATGGGGTGAGTGAGTTCACTGAAGAACCTCTACGGGGGAAATGGGGAATTTCAGTTAAATGTCTAAAATGAAAGGCAAGAAAAGCAAAGCAAGCTTTGAATGGATTCCAGTCCCCCCAAGGAATAGTGCTCCATATTATAACCTGTCCATTCTTTCTGGATTGACAGTTCTCTAAAATTACCCGCATGTTATACCCAGTGACAGAAGGTCAACAAACCAGTGAAGTGTCAGTGTTGAAAGAAGTTTAGGGGAACACAACCAATTGGCACTCTTTTGCCAAAAAGATTACTTTTCCTAAATTAAAAGCAAAAGAAACTCTCATACTTTCTAACCAAGTAATTTTGAAGTAAAATAAAAAATTTGGGAAAAAAAAAAAAAAAAGAGCTTGTGGAGAAGCTGTGGGTTTTGGCTAATGACATAAAAAGACATTATTTTCTTCAGATAGACACTTGTATTATCATTGCTAACTTCTCATGAAATTGTATTAGAACTGTATGTTTATTGGCAACCGTGATATTTTTGCTTTCAGGGGAATAACCTGTAGCATTTACTTCTGAGAAAAGAAAGGTGAGTGAAAGAGATCACTTCGAAAACGAAAATTATCTTGTTTCCCTTGTATTCTAATCACATGCTATTGTGAACAATGTCTGTGTGCTTTAGTGATTCCCAAATCCTTTCTGTTTCCTTGCCGTAACTCGGATCAGAATCGGCTAAAATTTATCCCCTTTCCTGTGATGGCAGATGCAAAAGGCGTCATTGCCTGCTCTCGCTTTAACAGCCAGAGTAAAATCAACAGCTCAGTCCTGCACCAATGAAAACAGTGGTTGTTTTTTCAATCACCCGTGTAGGCACTAGATGGTGGTTAGGATCCATGTATATCCCAGACTGGCCCCTAGTCTATACCTCTCCTTACAAAAACATCCCTGTGATCTATGTACCTTCTAGTTCTATGCTGAAGTTATGGCAATACCTCATTTCTAACTCCATCTAGAATCAAACAAAACAAAAACTGCATAAAGCAGAGAGTGACACTAACTCAAAGCAAGTCTGTCCAGGCCTGGAAACCATCTAGCTCTATAACATGGCACTCTGCTTGGCCTAATCTCTCTGTCAAGGATATTGGGGAAGGCTGAGCAGCAGAGGGCTGAGGAGTTGAGAGGTGTGTTGTGGAGCAGTGTTTTAAAATGTTTGATAACTAACAAGGAGAAATTCTGCCTGCCTAAAAGACCCGAAAAGGCTATTAGTTTAAAGTGCTATGCAAGAAGTTTGATTTCTTGAACATTTTTGAGCATTTTCTTCATTGAAGCTCAGTTCCTGAGATACAGTATATACAATGGGATTAATAAAAGGACTAGAAATCTATGCATAAACTGAGAACAATTCTAGGTTAGTATTGTGTATCGGCTGTTTATCTAAAAGGAAGTGTAGGATCTTCACCAGCTTCACTGGCACCCACTTGCATCACTTGGGTTTAAACAGAACAAGAATTCAAAAAGTGCAAATTCAAGGAAACTCAATTTTCAACCATCCATAATTCTGCAGAATGAAATATCCAGGGAAGTTTTTCACAGGCATTTCAAAAGACTCAGAAATGTACATTCATATGTTGTTTGAATTTCAACAATGCCCTGAGGGTCCTCACACAAATGGGGTTCTGTTGTGTCTGGTATTGAAGAACCTCACAGGAAAGTATGGATCATAGACTGCATTGCTCTGTCTGTCCAGTCTGTAATTAAATGTTCAAGTCATCTACTAACACTAGTTAAATCAACATGTTCATTGATTCCTGATTCCCACATGTTTCTAGAATTGCCAGATTGCAGCAACAGTTGTGTGAAAGAAATCCTAAAAGAAAATGAAGTCAAATGTCCATTTGAGCTTATTATCAAATCTCAGAGTAACTCTAAAAGCTCTAACAGCCACCAGAAAAATGAAGTCATAATAAAGTTCTTTAGTCCCTTTACTAGCTCTTTGTAGCTACTTATACAACTTCAGAATCATGCACCATCATTACTTATTATTTAGATTTCAGAAGAATCCACAATGTGGTAAATGTTTCTACAGTACAGGTGAAAACAGTCCTTACCCAAAAAAGGGGGAGGTCTAAGAAAAGAGAAGATGAGGGAAATACAGGGACATATTTTACTACTTCTTAGATAGCTCTACTACTAATTAGACAATCTTTTTTCTTTCACAAAGAATCTAAGATACAGTTTCACTGACCTCTTTTTCACTTATATTCAATCTCTTTTTTGAACTTCTGTTCACTCATGGGATAAATGAGACCGATAAGGAAAATGGATTAAATAGCATGGTCTGTACTCCACTGAAATCAATAAAAGACTTTCTACTAACTTCAGTTGGCTACAGACTATGCTTGAGGCAGCCAGGTGTGTTTAAGTGTCACCATTTCCTTTAAATCAATATTAAATACAGATAAAGAAAATTGTTATAATTGTCCCAACCTTGGGTCATCCAATCTTGGAACACTCCAGCCTGAAACACCTCCCTAAAAAAAGATGAGCATTTTGTGCATGTAAGAGGAAAAGGAATTGGACAAGTATGTAGCTCTGTTTATACTATTAAACTTTGTTCAATAATATTAGCTATCCATATCTCTGATTTCTTCAGACTATAAACTGCTTGTCCCCATATGCTTCTAAAGCAATTAGCACTTTGCTGACACTTTGAATTATTATTATTATTATTATTGTTGTTATTAATATTAACCCCAAATAGTGGCAAGACAAATTGGGTGTCCTTCATACAGAAAGTGAGGCATAAGTTTTGATTGTCATCAATCAATTATGTCTTTTTGTGATTTGAAGTATGCTGTACCAGCACCAATACCAATACTGCTGATAATTGTGATGGCCAAGGGTCCCATCTGACAAATGAGAGCAGAACTTAGTCCTGCACCTAAGAGTGCACATTATTTAATGTCTACCATTTCATGCACTATGTGAGGCTCTAAAATTGTCCTTCATCTATGAATGCATTCTAATTCTGCAGAAATCCCCCAAAAGAGAGGAAGGAATTTTAAGATCTTTAGGACCTTCAGTGCATTTCTGAATGAATAGAATGAGTAGAAAATGCAGGGCATCCTCTCTACTTCTCACTTGCTAAAAAAAAGAGTCAGAAACTTGAACAAACTATATCTTTGACACCTTCCACCTCTGACTGGAAATACTGTAGTCCAGTCACTCCATGGAACTAAGTGCATTTCCTCAGAAACTTCAGAGGGAACATGCATACCTGCCCGCAGTCCTTCTGAAATCTGAATCATGCCTGACAGATTTTCCTCTGAACTAAAAGGTATGCAGTGTGTAGGCTTCAAATATCTTATTCTTGGTTTTTTTGTTTGTTTTTTTTTTTTCCTTAAGGAAACAGGAGACCACCTATATCTGTTTTTTTTCCTTTTAAGCTTTTCTCATTTTGTGAACCAACACTGATATTTTTCCTTACCGCACTTCTAGAATAAAAAATTCCTGTACGAGCTAATTTCAAACCATGGCCAGGATGAGTGATGGATTCTTATACTGCCAATAACATACTTAGACTACTCACATACCTATTAAATGCCACACTAAAATTCTATAGGTAATAGTTTCTCCTTGTCACTCATAAGGCCAACAACTATGATTTTGCATGTGGAAGTGTAAGAAGTACATTTCCTCCTCATCCCTGATTTGTGCCCCTCATCTCCTTTTGCCGTAGTGGGACAGGAACAAAAGCCTGAGAGCACAGCACAGTTCCTTTTGCACTCTCTTCTGTCCTGCTTTACAAAAGCATCTTGCGGATGCACCTTGAATGCTATCTATCTTGTCTGAGGATCCTTCCACAGCTGAGAAACTATGACTCTTACAGAGGAAGAGAAACTGAATGTACTGTATGTGGAATATAGAGGATAGAACAATATTACGACACTGTCACTGTTAGTATCCTTGCCTTCTTGAATAGATAGTGTCAATGTCTATCCGGGAATAGATGACTCAAGCCTGATGGGTATGCAGGTAACAATTCAGGCTTATGTGCACAAAACACCTTTTATTCCATGATTCAGCCTTACCTCCAGTCTGCCACTGTGGCTGTGGCTGCAGCTTCTGACACATCCTTCCCCTTAGATGATTTTCCTGTATGAGGTCATGCTGCTCCTGTTCAAAAAGACATTGCAGAGAGATGCTGTCACTCTTTCTGGAGTCTCATTTTTGCCTATATTTGCTCTTAAAGTCCTCACAAGCTGTAATAAAGGACAGCAATTTCCATAAAAACTTGTGCATGCAGGAAGCCACTCTGGAAATGGGGTCATTTTAATCTCTACCAAGAGCTGCAGTCTCTTTTGGGCTCCGGTTAGTCTCTGTCACTGCAAGGAGATTGCTGACAACCATTCAGTAAATTTATGCTTCAATAGAAGACACCTACTGAAGTTGCCAGCACTCATGCATGGGAGAACTGGTGGTCAGTCTCTGATCCGTTCTTTGATGAGAAAAACCAGGTCCAGACAGAATCTAGCCTGTGGAGGGAAATATTCCCACGACTACTCAATCACCACTTTTTAGACTACAAGTGTTGTCTTTAACAGCATGGCATTAAACAGAAGTTTATTATTTAAAGATGTCTGTGTTATAAGCTGCAGGCAAGGGTTTTGCCAGTTGTATCTGGTGTTCCCATGATCTAGCAGCAACATAACCTTGTAGAGACACATCCCATAGATGAGTATTGAATTACCCTTCTACTGTGTGCTTTCTTAATGAAACAGCACCTTTGGGACTTGACAAGATTCATCCATGATTATTCAGCACAGGTAGTATGAAGAAAGCAAGCTAAAGACAGAAATATGTTTTGATATTTGTTTTAATTCCAGAATATCATATCTGTTCCAATTAGAGAGGTACCTGCCAGGCAGATGTTCAAATCACGTGGGAATTGGTATGCCAAATACAAGATTAATGGGCTTACATGCTAATGAAGCACTCTTTCACTTTCCATGCCAGAGAATAAAAGCATCAGTCCGTCAATGGTGAGGTTGAAGCTACATCCTTCCTTAGCTGCAAAAGTTTGTTCCTGTGGGATTCTTCTGAGATTATTTCACTGATTCATCAAGCAATCTTTTTAGCTTTATCCTTTTCATGCTATGGTAAAGAGCTTAGCCTTTTCCTCCTCACATAGGCAAAGCTCATAATTTACATGTCTGATGTATATAGAGCCATTGCTCTATGAAGCGTTTTCATTCTGCTCCTGATGAGGCACTAAACAGAAAACACCTCCCCTAAACAAATGAGTACTGGCTTGCTTATAAGAAGTGACATTTCACTCTGCCCTGGATAATAGACCAAGAGTCAATTTAGTGTCAAAAAATAGCAAGTTGCCTGTATATATGAAAGGTTTCTGGTTTTGTTTTCTTTCAGTGGTAGGCAAGCTGGCTGAGATCCTATCTCCACCATGAAAAAAGCCTTTATTTTGTGTTATTAAATGAAAGTTGAGCTTATCACTGACATCACAGACTAGTACTAATGGCTTTTACAATGGCTCTAATGGCCAGCCTGAGAGACTCCCTGGGCCACATTCTCAGGCTGTATAAACTAATGAATAACTGGACCCTCCATTTATAGTACTTCCTTTCCCCCATGTGTCATTTTCCATCCAGTAGTAAGCTACAGCATACAGTTGTTTCCCGTGTCTGAGTTCTGGCCTTACAATTTTAAAACAAATAATCATTTTTCACAAGCTCCTGCTTGAAATCTCAAACCTCTAGGTTCAGAAGGTTGGGTTCAAGGTGTTTATGGGTATCGCCTGATCTCACCATCTTGTGTGTATGGCTGTGCCTGAGGGTGATTTAGGAATTCCCTCCACCAGCTTATCATTGGTTTTTGTAGAACCCAAATTACCTTCATTTTCTTTGAATTTTATGGAAAAGAAATAAAACATAATAAAATATTGCTCCCAAAAGGGCAGTTGTGTAGTATAATCTGCATTTCTCTTCTATTTCAGGCTGCCTCAAGAGGACACTGTGTTGCCAAGGTTATACAGCTGTAATCATCATGTATTTATGCAAAATAAGAACTGTGTAATAGTGCAACATTAAACATGATGAGATTATTAAAAGAAATACACAGATTAACATAAGCCTTTTCTTCCAATACTTCCTTTTATAGGAGTTTGAACCGAAGGTTTAGTCAAACATTTTGCATACATCCATTTCTTCGTTACTTTACCAGTCTCGCCAGACTAAGACAATTAGTGTTTCTGTACACTTACTAAATACATTGATTTGTAGGTCACAAAATGTTCTTCAGGAGAAATTGTCTTTTCGAATAAACTCTAAAGGATCTGTATTTTGTAAACACAAGTGTTCAAGCACTGAAGTGTTTATAGCTGCAACCAACCACACCACAACTACTAGCTATTTGGATATATTAACTGGTGTGTGTGGTATCTCCTAACAAGCACCAAATGCCCTTAGCTCCCAATCAGTCACAGAACTGAGTCCCAGATTGTTATCTTACATCCTAAAAGTCCTTCCTGTATGGGGAAAGATGAGGATCAGGCTGCTAGATTCACTGGTTCCCACCTATGGTTCCCATCCCCAGGGATGGGGGAACGCCTCTCTCTGCTCCCCAATTTGGGTTGTGGACACAGGTCCACACCACTCTCTTGTAGATATGTTGGAGGGTCATTTTGCTGCCTTGCCCATGTAGGAACATAAAAACATGTAGGAACACAAGGCCATCTCCAGATTTATACAGTTTTATAGTGTTGCAGAATGTCAGAACAGATGTGCTGGAACAGGTCCAAACACATCCAGCCTGGTATCCCATCTCTGGCAGTGACAAGATGAGTGCCTGGGGAAGCACAGAGGAAGGCGGAAGCATACACTGGTATTTCCCCAAATAGCCTCCACTAGTTGAACCACAGGGGCCTCCTGTGCCAAGTTTGCTTTCTAGGTGTTTCTGTTCATGGATTTATCTTCCTTGTTCATTCCCCACCTTGAATCCAAGTGAGCTTTGAGCCCCCATAACATCTTGTAGCAGCAAGTTCCCCACCTTAGTTACACACAGTGTGAAAAAAAACCTTCCTTTTGTTTGTGTTCAGTTTACGTCTTGCTCATTTTGGTGAGACACTATTTTTATACTGAGATGAAATGGTGAGCAAACCAACCTTATGCACCATCTCAACACAACTCATAATTTCATAGGCATTTCTCCTACCCATCTAGAATTGTTCCCTTTCCACAGCAATGTCACCTGGTTTATTTAGTTCTTACCTCTGTGGAAGCCTTTGCACTCCTTTGGTTGTCCTTGTTGCTTCTCTCTAAACTTTTTCTAGGTTTCTGGCATCTGTTTGGAGATGGGGATGATCAAAACTGTCTGTGTAAGGAGGATATAAAATCTGCCATCCCTCAATGTTCCTAAGAACAGAAAGCAAGGAATCAGCCCTTGCACAAGTCCTAACATCTTCATACAGGTTCTATCAGAATTTGTTATCTTATGTTCTCAAAAGCAGTAGTTGTGCAACAGATTTGGTTTCCTTTCAGTCAGGTGTAACATGATTCCTGAATTTATATTACTCCACACACCCAAGAAACCAGGGTGAGATTCCACGTTATAATTTTTCAAGTTGCAAAGCTCGTTTAAGAAGAGTCTTCCCCTCCTATGTTGGTACTCAGATGTGGCAATTCAGCTGTCTGGGTGACCACACTCAAAACTGGTTCAGTGAAATGATCTAAGCTAACAGATACTCTCTCCCACCCTTCCTCAAGTGTTGCTTTTCTTTGTTTATTAACCTGCATCACTCCAGCTGTCAGCAGTGATACCAATGAATGAATTAGTCTTTCTGAAGGACTGATAAGCTTCCCTCACCAGAGGTGGGGAAGCAGAGAAAGGAATGAGCAGGTGAGAGCAAAAAAGGGGATGAAACTTCTTAAATTGGCTTTCCACCAGCAAAATCCTCACGTGAAACCATGGTCTCAGAGGTGACGAGTAGATGCACTGATTTCATCAGTTGTGCTTTTCTCAGGGAGGGATTCTACAGGTGGGGGGGATTTGGGAGGGTTTCCTGGCTTGAAAGGTTTTATGTTTGTGCAGGCAATGATGCTCTGAATTGTTTGTGATTTCTCAGAGATAGGCCCACTGCCTGAAACATCTGTTTTGCAACATAAACAACCCACCATACTCTCTCCCTCTTAAAAATAAAAATACATTAACAGATTGAGAGATAGGGCACAGAAGGATGGACAAAGAAGGGATACTAACAGCAGCAAGGGAGGAGGTTGTTCCTGTGACTCGGACAGCAAGCAAAGTTTTCAAAGTACAAGTCAGGAGGGATGATTGGAGAAAGCAAAATAGGAAAATGCAATTCCAAGCTCCCAGAGACATATTTATATAGGTTCTGCCCTCCTTAAACTCCAGATTTGCTGCAGTTTACATCACTAATCCTTGCATTCCTCACATGCCAATCAGGCCTCTTAAGGGGGCACTTGGGCAGGGAGGTGGTCTGTGACTTGCCATTCCGCTGCACGACAAGCAGAAAGTACTTGCACAGATATTGTATCCAATGTGCCTTTATGGCTGTCAGACAAAGAGCAGCGACTTCTCAACCAAATACGCTCAGACAGGTCTTCTCCCAGTACCAGGATGTACCTCACCTGACACCAGTTTATGCCAGGGAGGAGCTGGCCAGATATTTTCCCAGTTACCTCAGAAAACCTTCAGTAAAAAAGCAATGCTTTGGAGCATTTCACACTCAGAAGATCGTTGAGCTGTTCGTTGGCATTTTTCATGAACATATCTGTCTTTTTTTTTTTAATATTTGTATATATTTCATGAATTGCATTTGTTTCTGAATTAAAAAGAAAGCCATGGAAGTGCTTGCTTACAATTTATTGCAATATAGACGCTCTCAGTATAAACATATACAGAATCAGTGTATGTATATGAATATTCATATGTTTATAGCACATTTATATAAAAAGAAATAAAAGCAAGAACATTTAATGATTGCCTTAACACCCCTTTATATCCTAGTAAGCTAAAACCACAGTGACTTTGATTTGTTAAGATATTTCAATAACAAAACATTTTCCTTCCAAACACATGTTCTTTGAGGAAATATATCAGGTTAAAAGAGTTCATGTTAAAAAAAAAAAAAAAAGGCATCTTAAGCAAAGGTTGAAAATTACACTATGAAAAATGAGATCTTTCTGGAGACCAGGTAACTAAATATCAGAGGAACATGTTATCTTCATGGAGAAAATCTGAGTTTTAAGTGAAACCAGAGGGGCACAGGTCACTCTGAGTGACCCTGCAGGCATGCTAAACAAGCCTAACTCCATTTCAGAATCCTCATTGACTGCTGCAGCGAGGTGCTTGAAATGGGGCTGTGTAGCTCGACAGTATTGTTTTCCGTCTCCATTTTTCACAGGGAGCCCAGAAGAAACCTCAACACAGAGAAAAATAAGTATTTCCACTTAGATTTTTTTTTTTCTTCCTGTGGAGTCAACTATTTGAAGGTTTGGTGTTTTGATAAATCAGTGCAGCCACTGTACCTCAGTATCTGCTCATGCTGATTAGTTTAATTAGATATAAAAGTCTGCATTAGATATCACAGTTAGTAGATTTTAAATAATACATTTGGTCCTATGCATTTTAATAACCGTGTTTCTGGTATACCAACATGTTTGTCACGTTTATATTTTATTTGGATTTCTATTATTTTCGTGGATGATAACATTTATTTCTTCATTTTGAAGGTTTATCTTAGTTGCTTATTTGTTAGTTATTTTGGGTTTTTTTCCTTCTGTTTTATGTCAAATCTGTATGGAGTTTAAGGATGAAATATTTTAGAGATAGTTTTTGTAGTTTAAATACTACATGTTAAACATTTATTTTATTTGTAGCCATCTGTAAGACTGAAGTAACACAATAAAAATGTTTACAATACCTGTCTGCAGTTTAAAAGAGTTCACTATTAGCTTTGACATGATTTCAAGTTTTTCACCCCTCTTCATTGTTTGTTTGTTTTTTGTTGTTTGGGTTTTTTTTTTTTTTTTCAAATTGTTTTATGAATGCAGTTAAAGACCAAATGCACTTTTAGCACATTGAAATATTTCAAATTTAGGGGCACCCTGACATTTACCTTTGGTGTACTTGGTTTGTGGGGAAAAGTTATGAAAAGGGAGTCAGATCAGCTAGCTGTTATTGTGCACATGGGTGCATGGATAAGGTTGGGTAGGAACTCACATGGTCAGACGCCTAAGTTCAGTGGAGACAGCTGCAATAATGCTAATAACTGTATTTGGTTAAATGCATGATCAAGGTTTAGGAGAGTCTCTGTAACAGAATTTAAAGAAGTTGCTGCAGTAAGGTATTAACTCAATGCAGGAATGGAATAAGACCAGCAAAAATTTGTCAAAGGGATTCTCTCAGTGCGATAATTTGATTATTTGCTTTGAGTTCTTTATGTTGTTATTCTAAGTCACTGCAAACCATTTGATGTATATACAAAAAAAAACCCCAAAACAACAACAAAAAAACCCCCTACTTTGGCATTTTGGCATTTTCAATTCTGGTCCATGGGTCCCAAAATCCTGGATCCAAAGCAGCCAAATGTCAGTTCTCATAAGAAAGCCAGTGGCCAGATGTTGGAACAATTGATGTCCCAGATGCCAGAGGTTGCCATTTGTTTGGGGCAGCTGTCCCTCAGCCAGCCGGTGCCCCAGGACGGCGGGCAGACGCCATATGGCTCCGGGTGGGTGCTCCAGCTGCCCCAGGGCCACGGGCGCCTGGCAGGGTCTGGGGGAGGCAGCAGATTCCCAGAAAGATATCAGCTAGGGGAGATGGGACTTAAATCAGAAGCTTTGAAGTCAATACAAGTTACTATGAATGAATTTGAGGCTGAGTATAATAATTACTGCTGCAAGGGGACGGCAGCAGCAAAGTTAGGCTCCCGCAGAACATCTAAATACCCAAATCATTAAGCTTTCCTGTGACCTGTATATCCTGGGTCAAATTCATATGGAGACTACAAAGCCCACAGGCTAAATTATATATTTGAGGACACAGCTAATCAGTCTCGCCTAATAAAACTACAAGAAAATGCATGCTCCAAACTGACATCACCACAGACAAACTGCATGTAAAAGTGCACTGTAAAACAATGAGACTAGTGCTCTCCAGCCTCAAATTGGGATGTCTGGAGGGGGATCTGATAGAGGAGCTGTAAAATCATTAGTAGGAAGGAGAAGGTGAATAGGGAACAATTGGTCACTGTCATTTTGATACAAGAGCTAAGAGTCATCAAATGAAACCAGCAGGACTCAGATTCATGATAAAAGGAAAAACTTCCTCATGGTGGGGGGGAGGGGGGTGGGGTGGTTGAGCTAACTCACGGGACTGCTTGCCGCAGGATGGAGATGGGACTGGAGGTTTGCAACTCTTCAGAAATGGATAAATCCATGGCAAACAAAGCTGTCAAAGGTGTCTGAACTTAAAGAATCATATGCTTCCTTTACACTTATACTCTTCTCCAGGTTATTTATTACAGGCTTTGTCAGGTATAGGCTGGTGAGCTTGGTAGATATTTGGCTGGGCCATTATAGCTATTCTCAAGTTCTCACCTTTAGCATTGTATAACCACAGAAATCTGGAGAGGAACACTTTTTGAACAGGGTCTCTATGTGAGAGCTTATCTAAGTCAGTTCAGTCTAAGGAAAATTTAATAAGGCCTCACAGCTGACTTGTTGCAAAAGATCTTTGGAGGTGTGGTGATTTTCAGACTTGCTTTTCAGTTTTTCCTCCCTCCCAGCAGAAAAATAGACCACTATGGAATCAACATAAGCTTATAAACAACAGATTTGCTTTAGTTCATTATCTTTTGTGACCACATAGAAGTAATCTGTTGGCCATTAGAGCCTCAGCTTGAAAATCAGTAGTTACCATCCTTGGGAGGTGGATTACAGTCCTGGTCCCCATTCTTGGATTCCTTTATTTTCCTGAGTACGGCTATACAGCTTAGCAGTCATGTGCCATAATCTCATGCCTGCTGCATGGCAGTTTCCAAGGAAACTCGCAGGCTGCACATGCTAGAAGTGATCCTGAGGGGATGTCAGCTACGATTGCCTTGGTGGAAACTGTACTTGGAGTGGAAGCCTACCCAGAGCAGAGGCTGGATTTCTCTATCCAGGTTAGGAATTGAATGTTAGAATTTGTTTACAACAAAGCACTTATCTTGTTTCCTAGACAGAGACCAGAAAGTAAGACTTCGCAATAGTTTCATTTCCTTAGTGGTTTTTTGGTTTTTAGTTTTTGTTTTTGTTTTTTTTTCAAAACTGTTTTCCACCTTCCTATTTCTGTAGGCTAATATTAGAGATCTGTGAAAGATTGATGTGTCTCATTGCCACTATTTTGTGAAGATTATTTTAAAAGGCAATGACTGGAGGGAAAAAAGGAATTGGGAAAACACACGTGAAGATACAAGCTGAACAAAACAACCTATTTTCCTGGGAAGCATAAGCATTTGACAAGAGTACTCTGCTAGAAAGAAAAACATAGTTTAAAAGATGAGACAAAAGTTCAGTCTCCTAATGAGACAGCAGAAGCATCTGATATCTGTATATTATGTGTACCCACTACCATCTGAGCATGTTGAAGGTTATCAGGCTGCAGCTTTTCAGCCTCTGAGTTTAAGCC
This sequence comes from Antrostomus carolinensis, assembly GCF_000700745.2. Classification (NCBI taxonomy): domain Eukaryota; kingdom Metazoa; phylum Chordata; class Aves; order Caprimulgiformes; family Caprimulgidae; genus Antrostomus; species Antrostomus carolinensis. Next base: position 3,357 of record NW_010336123.1, on the reverse strand, counting down.
TGCCTATACTGCACAACTCCCATACGCCTCAAAGAGCATGCATTAGGTTTGTAGGGATATTTGTGAAAGTGTCTGTCCATGGAGATACCATTCACCCATTCATTTGGCCTGAGGTTACACAAAACATATATTTTGGAAGAAGATTATAGATCTGTTTTTCTTTTTTTTCTCCTTCTTTTTTTGTTGATGCTATTGCTTTTGTTTTGTTTTTGAGATCATGGGCAAAGTTTGCCCCCCCACAAGTCAGAGATATTACACTGTGAAATATAAGGGACTGTGGCAAAGAGAACAGAGTACATGTATTTTCTGGCTTTCAAATACTGGAGGAATGTTTGAAAGGAACCAGCATATCATTTGATAAAGATTTTTATTTTCCTTCAAGAACTGAATCTCAGACTGTGAAATATCAGAGTTTAAATCAAAACATTTCTTTCCACCATGTAATTTGGGACACTGAACAGGAAAGCTTAGCAAGGCAGTCAGGAACAGAAGGGATAAGGTCAAAGCCTGTGTCTTCTTATTCTAAAACAGAAAAGTAACAAAAAGTAAATAACCCCAGCCAACTCCCTGCTCTACATTAAAATATACAGAAGAGAAAATAAAGGTTGGAGGAACAGAAAGCTACTAGATGTTACCAGTTATTTTGAACTGTTTTAAATTAGATAGGAAATCAGTGCCATATTATCAAAATGTACCAAATATACAGTAGAGGAGGAAACATAGAAACACTTCCCTAAATTTACCAAAATGCATTTGTTTCATAACAAAAATATGTATAAGGAGGAATGCATATCCAATCCGGAAGAATGTTAGCATTTAACACTCTTTTCATCTTTGTGAAAATACTCCCTCTCTAGGACCTTGCCAAGAAACAGAGATTTTGACAGGCTGATTTCTTCCAGGGAGATACTTCATGTCTAAACCCACCTTCAGTTATGTGTCTTTTTCTTCTGAATAGTAGTAGCTAGTATGGGATTTTGGGTTGGTGTTTCTTTTTTTTAATTATTGTTGTTGTTGTGGGTTTTTTATAGTGAAGGTAATTTTTTTTTTTTTTGGACATGAAGACTATAATACATTATCTGTCACATTTAAATTCATCAGGTATTTGGTAGCTATACGTGTACGGAGATTGCTCACTTTTAACCTACAAACAAAGAGAAAACAACCTTCATTAGTAAACCTATGCAATTGCAAAAGGTAATATGGAACAAAAAGAAAAAGGAAAAAATCTCCTTCATGTAATTTCCTCCCATTTACAATACCATGAGATGAAAAAAATAAATCGACAAACAGGAAGTTGCTTCAAAATTATAGCTTCTTCTATGAAGCTGACATTCTTGGTTGCCTGCTCTCTTTGAAGAAGAATAATTGAACAGGCTCTAGTTACAGGGGCCAACTCTTTTGAAAGCAGAGCTCTCTAGGTGAAGGTTATTCTTTACACAGGGGTTAATCAGGGACCTGGATTTCTGTCTCTATAATACTGCTAGAAGGAAAGGATTGAAAACAAATTCCTCTCTTCAGAATTGCCCAAGATTTCAGTCTCCAATGTTGATTGGCACTGATAACAGCTTCTCTCTGTTTTTTTCTCTCTCTAATGAAAGCATCGTCAATTATCTGTTCTTTTTAACTATTTGCTAGCAGCTTCTATCTCTAAATACTCTAATAAACTATAAAATGTCAAATACTTTGATCTCTAATTCAGCAAGTCTCCTTAACATGTGTGATCTTAAAAGCTGTGAGTTGGTTGTGGTTGTGGTGTGCTGGTGCTGTATAGTGTTACAGATGAAGACAATGGGAAAATCTGTAGGTTTACAGAGTCCTTCTCCGGTTGCAGTCTGAGCCCAGATTTCTATTCCCTGGTTTACGGAATGGTCTGGAAGTCAGCTTCCACTTCAGGCACCCAGTGCAATGGAAACACTCATCCTACACAACGACAAAGAAACAAGAAAAAAAAGCCATAACCCAGTAATCTGGTGGTAGAAAGTAGAACAAAATGGAGTTGAATGTACTCTGGGAAATTACACGTGAAAGAAAGCTGGTTTTCAGTCTCATGTCTAGGAGAGGGTGAGGTGAGGAAGGACATACTGACACTGGCAATTTGAAATGAGCTGAGGCTGCAGAGGAAACTGGTTCTTAACTGGGTCTTCTTAGTGTCTTCTAAGATGCCTGCATCTTCTTCAGTGAGACACAAAAGAAAACATCCAGTTGTGTTTTTTTAATTTATTTTATTTTTAAAAGCACTGCCTATGGAAAAATTTTATAGATGAGGCAATGTCCAAGGAGAGGTGTTTCCCTGTCAAAAACCTACTCCCCAGAGCACTCCACTCTCATCTTCTCTGTTGTAGGACTCAAGTAGAAGCATTCAGGCAACCATTCTCCAGTCAGGTAAAAAAAACCCAAAAAACAAAAACCCCAAAAAACAACCTCAAAAAGCTGAGTAAAGAGAAGTCCTTGGTTCATCCTTGACAAATAAGCTTTACTTTTTTTGCTGCATAGCTGCCCAGCTGAAAGTTGCTAGTTGAGCTTCTAACCAGCAGATGATTTGGCTTCATCTGAGCTGGTGCAGTTACATCTGTCCAGTGGCTGCATTTATCCACATTATCTAATCCCATAAAACATACTGGACACTGCTTATTTTCATTCAATGCTTTTATAAATACTTTTTGTATTTCCAAGACAGTGGCTGCCTGGCTGTTTTCAGCCACTTTTCTTCCTTTCTGTGTCGCCAGACTTCTCTGCTTCTGGCTTGGAGACTTTCCCAAGGGTCTGTAATGTTCCAAAGAGAGCAAGGAAAAGAAAACACAAGAGCCCCAGTTAAGTGCAGTGATGCTACTGAACTGCCTTGTTCTGTGACGGAGTACTGAATATTTTGCTACGTAGTCCTGTTTTTATCCCATGAGGTTGTTTCTTTCACACACAGGGAAACTGAGGCAGGGAAATGGGTCCCATAGGTAACTGAGTGCTTCACGAAAACAGAGTAACATTCCCAGTTTCCGCTGGTCCTTGTCAAACCCTTCAGCAGCATTGCAGGAAGAACTCAACACCTGAAGGAACAAACCATAAGCGGCTTGTTCGAGGTCAGGAGAGCCAGTGGGAATGCTCAGCGTTAGCGCTCCGAGGTTCCCATCCCCAGCTGTCAGCATGGCTGCCGAGCTGTTCACACAGGTTGCCTGTGGTTCCCCTCCTTCCGCTCTTTCCCACTGTTTGTCAATCCCGGTTTTTGACATCTCATTTTAAATTAGACCCTAATTTTGAAACTTGATCTATGTGAGTGGCGTTCGGCAGCTCCAGGAGCTCTAGGGAAAGTCTGCCTGCAAGGAAACGCTTGTGGGACGGCAGCCAACGACTGCAACTGTT
>NW_010336122.1:0-30757 GCF_000700745.2 Antrostomus carolinensis | reverse complement strand
GTGGGAAGGCAAAGTGGGGACAGCGGCACCTCCCAGGCTCCTCCTGCCTGGGCTGAGCGCACCCCTCTGCCCGCTGCCTTGGGCTCCTGGAAGCGTGGTGGGGAAGGAGGGGCACGGGGCATGGCTGTGCTGGGGAGAGGGCAGGACCCCTCCTCGAAAACCAGCGCTCCTGGGCAGGGTGGGTGCAGGGTGGGAAACGCCGGCGCCACGAAACGCGAACCCGGCGTGAGAGGGGGCTCAGCAGATCTGCTCACCACCTCACTGTTCTTGATGGGCATTGCCCAAAAGCAGAGCTGGGGAGTAAGTATGGAGAAAGAGATACCCAGAAAATCATGCTGAAAGACAGCTTTTCTGGGCAAACTGGGTGCGAGAGGCAAGAACTGACAGGATCCGAGACAATCGTGCTCTTGCTCTGGAAAGCAGCTGATCCTGCGAGTCGGGCCACCTGAGCAAGAGGGCATGAAGGTGACTGTGAAAAGGTATCACACACCATTCCTGCACCGCTTCCTTCTTTCTCCCTCACCTCCAGATCTCCTGCCCCAGCAATCAGCAGTGTGCATGCCCACCCAATTCTCTAGCTTCTCATAAAAGCAATCAGCTTCCCACTTTGCCTGTGCCTATGTCCTTCCTCACATCCACTATGGAAAACAATTAAGCATGCACTGACAAGGTACATTCCTCTCCAAAACGATTCCTATAACTCCCCCTGTATTGACAAAACCCATGATTGCAGCACATCATGGGATCACAAATAACCTGCTGTGGCAGTCACCCAACTTTCCACTCTTCTGTGCCCTTCAAGGAGAACTTGGTACCCATTTGCCATCCCTGCTATGTGAAGAAAGTGCATGTGCCATGCTCACAACACTGTGATAGAGCTGAAGGAAAAGAAACACAGTGGGTCTGAAAGGGAGTCTAATACTAAAAGAGAAAAGACATTCAGTAACAGAGATTCTTGCTTTGGAAAGATTTCCAGATTAGCCTATTGCTTTTTCCTTTCTAGTTAATACGAGATGAGTATTTGTGGGAAGCCATCATTTATCACCAGTCTTGCTAGATCTTTCAGCTCTTTATGTGTGCCCCGACAAAGCCTGTATTGTTCCCCTTTGTATCCCTCACCTCTTATTAAATATCTGCTTTGAACATTTTGTCACCTATTTACTATGAGTTTTTTGCTTTTTTTTTTTTTTTTTTTTAAGTTTTAAGCAACTCTTCCTGCATCATGGAAGGTAGCAGACAGATGATCTTGCAAGGGGAACTTGCTGTGCACCCATAATGCAGGTTGAATACATGGGCTTTTCCTGTATCATCCCCCTTTAATGCTTGACCCTAGGAGGTGCTGTCTCATTTTAGGAAAGGCTTGCTTACCATCCTTGTCTGACCTCTTCCTTGATCTTTCTGCAAGGAAGCCAATTAATGGCAATTGTGCAAATAGTTTTTATCATGAAGTATTTTTGTTAGTGTTATAAAGTACAGGGCTGAATTTTTTTGAAAGAGTCCCCTAAGTAGGGGCTTAACTCCCACTGAAAGTTAAGAGTAACTGGGCAGCTAAAGCCTGTAGGCACTCTGTTAAGTTCTCACTCCAAGATTTTTAAAGCTCCTGTCATGAGGATGTTTTGCTCTCATAAACAGAGTCGAGTGGTATGTAAATGCCCTCAGAGACTAGCCCAAACTCCCTGCTATCCTCTGCTACCAGCACTGCTTAAAGAAGGGTCTGCCTGGGTGGCTCTCTCATGGGCTGAACTATCTGGGACCATTCATCATTGAGAAGACAGGAAAAGCAATAGGGGCCAAGTGCATTCCCTTCCTGCTCCTCCTTCTCCCCCGCTTGTTGTTGTTGTTGTTGTTGTGTAGGAAGTTTTCTTTATAAAGTTTTCTGTCTCTGCTGCAGGGAAATTTTGTCTCTGTGGGGAAGTCTATTTGTACTAAGAAAGAAGCCCCTTGAGAGACTATTCCAAGGTAAACAGGTACCAAGGGTGGATACTTTCACAGTTCCGTCACTTTGAGAAATATCTGTGCCATGAAATCCTCCCTGGAGATGTGCTGAAAACAGTACATTGCATGGGGAGAATGTACTCTCCCCTATGCTAAGATATCTTGATCTCTTCCACACTACAGGTTCAGTCCTGCAAACAAGCACTTAAAGCGTTAAATAAACTGAAGCATTTTTTAAAAAGTGCAACACATCTCAGTGACACAGACTGTCTTGGAAAGTCAAGTGATTTTTAAATACTGTAAAGAAAGATGAGGAATGCTTTATTTGCCACCTGGTACACTGTGGTCTGATCTTTGTTTTCTTTATGCATACAAGATTTGAAAAGTTGCGATTTTTCAGTAATGACATCTCCTCTGTCTCTAAACAACCCTTAAAAATATTTTTGAGCATAAGATACCCGAGAGATATTTTTGGAAAATGAAATAATAGACACCCCCCACTTCCCCAAGAAGTGTGTATGTGGTTTGTCTTTAAAAAGACAAAATAAAGCAGCCAGCCTCCCCCAGCCTACATACATGGAGTATTACAAACCATGCAGATCTCATTCTCCTGGGGAATACCTCAGGAGCCATTTCCTGTGAGTGAAAAGGTACAAGTGGGACAGACCAACTTAAGATTGCAAACAATACTAGTGCTTAGTAGTGCTTTTCATTCATATTTTCCCGTGTCTCATGAAATGGATCCACAATCCTGATATGGCTCTGCCCGCTGTCTCGTTAAAGCAAGAACACTGTAAGGAAAATGGCAAAGCCTTTTCCAAAGGAGCTCTTCAGGTAAAATATCTTGATTTTTTCTTCTCAAAGTGTTAGTACCTCTTTCCCAATCTAGTTTCTAGCAGAAAAGGTTTCCTTTGCACACGCAAGTTCCTGTGAATTCAGAGTTTAATAACAGTCATTATATTAATTAAAAAGCACTTTGGAGCCTCTAAGCTTATTACAGTCCAACTGGTAGCTTGATGGAGTTCAGCTGTGTTTCTTTATCTCCATTGCAGGGGCACAGGTTTTCAGGATATCTGTGTTTTATAGACTAGCAAAATGCGTCAATAACCGAGACAACATTTCTCCTGAATTTTTGAGCAAACTTAGACAGAGGATCCTCTTCTCTTTGCTTTGCCTCCCGCCCAAGAAACATCCATGAATGATCATTTTCTAAAGAGCACTTAATCTTCATAAGAAAGGGCTCAGACGTAGCCTGCTATTTTCTCATACTAGTTTATTTTATAGTATCACAGCAGACTTGCAAAGGATCAGATATGGAGAAAAGGAATTGTTGTATCATGCTAAAGTACAAATGCTGAGGCACTCTCTCTGGGGAGCAGAATTAGTGATAAGGAATTTAGGAAGGTCATCTCTGCTTGGGTTGTCTTTGCTTGTGACTTTCTTGCTCCACTCCATCATCTGCCTACCTTTCTGAATCACTCTGCAAGATTGTTTTGTTCTGGTTTTTTCCTTTTTGAAATATGAATACACATCAAGCATTTTTTTTTTTTAAAGATACAACTGCTCCAAGCCAGCCAAATTGGCTGTAAGCCTGGATATTATAGGGAGGAATTCAGTCTTGGGAATCTGACAGCATGGATGGTCTTTATGTCCCTGGTGTCTTTCAAAGACTGAAACACCCTTTAATAGCAGGGAAGCCCATTTGCAAAAAGATCAAGACCAACTTGTTCAAACTGTAGCCCTTTGAGTAAGTTTTTAAAGAGTCCTTAAAAAAAAGAAACCACCCCTCCCCACCACCCCCCCAATAAAACCTTAACAGTTGGGAATTTGTTTTCAAGAGGATATTCAAGATAAATTCCTTGGCAATCATTGCACTTTGGAAGGATGCAAACTGCACATTATCATATGGGAGGCATCTCAGAGGGACCCAATTCCACAACATTGGCCCCATCTACATTAAAAAAATAAATAATAAGCCAAGGGATTCTGCTCCAGTGCAGTTGTTTCCTTTGTTGGTTATGGATTTATTTCAAAACATGGTGTAGTCCAGTCCTCATCCTCCTGTGCAGGCAGGGAAGAGCTTGGAATACTTCCCTTGTTTATAGCACATGGCTGAAAACTTTGCTCTGCTGTCAGGTCTCCTTGACCCTGTTGCACGAGCAGCAGTGATGAGGGCTCTGTCTGACACAAGCGACTCAATCAGAGACAGGCCACTGCTGTAAATTTCCCAACAGATAGGATTTTTTTTTTTTTTTTTGGAGTTGTTATTTGATAGTGCAGAGAAACTATTTGAAAGAGTCTACCAACACACAGGATCAACAAATAAGTTCACTGCGCTCCTGGATTTGATTTCCATACAGTGCTGCAGAAATACTACATGACCCACAGCTGTATTTGCCATGCTGCTGATATTGCTGCCTACATTTGTAATGCACGGATGTCTAGTGGTCCTAATTAGATGCTTGCTGAGCAAATGCAGGGGTCAGCTAAGAAACTTTTCCATGTCTAGCACTGCACTGTCAGTGAGCTGAAACCCAGGGAAGTTCCTCCTTCCCTTCAAGCATTAAGTCATAGGCTCTGGCCGAGAGCAGGAAATTGGGTGAACTGGGACATGAATCAAATCTGTACAGAAGTCTGTGTTCCTGGGCTGTGAATTTTGATGGTAAACTTTGATGCATGAAGGCTAGCCCATCACATCCTCCCTACACAATGCCATTTAACATGATTGCCCAGGCTGGATCTTGTTCTCAAGCCAAAGGTTGAGCTGGCCTCTGCTATAGAAAGAATGCATCCTATAGGCATTGTCTACTCCTCTCCCTGATTTACATCGTGTTTCCTTTAGCAGGGCTTGCTGGCATCCTGTTTGCCTGGTTCCTTTGTCTGCTGTAGCTTCATTCAGGGCTGAAAATACCATAAGAATGTCTGTACAATGATTTGGCATGTCTGAAGAGCATGAAGGCTACTTAAAGGAATATATTTCCAAATGGCAGATACTCCTTTTTCTTTCCTTCCTCCGGGCAAAAAGTCAGTTTTATAACAGCCCTTCTTGCCACAGTCCTCTTAACCACCACTTCAGGTGTGCATTTCCCATGCAGTTTCCAGTCATTGCCCTTTCCTACCCTCAGCCTGATGACCCTTAGCTCTCATGACTGACTTGCTGCTTTGTGAAAGGATTTTTCCCAGTTAGCAGCAGGTTCCTTCACTGCTTGGCTAGCGTTCATTGGAGTGGGGTGTCACATAGTTTTGCTGCTAGAGAAGGGCGCTGCTAGGGAAGAAGAAAAACATGTCTTCAGCATACGTAATATTTTCCCACAGGTATCCCACCCCTACCCTTTTTTAGCATGAGCACAATCAGACAATAGAAAGATCTTTTAAAACACTTCTAACTTGGAGTTGTGCTCCGATTTGCCATACAAGCATGCAGTGTGTCCTGCCAAGCTGTTAATCAAGCAAACAGGATTAGAAAATACCTCAATCGTGCTACTTGGCCAAGGTGTTTTTGCTTTTGGAATCTCATTTTTTGCTTTTCCATGCACACTAGAATAGCCAGTTCCAGCGTGGTTAAACCTTAATTTAGCTGTAAGAGAAGCTGGAAATACCCATGCAAAAATCCATGACCCACTGAAATCAGTGGGGTAACTCATCAATTGCTCCCTGTTCCTCTCTTTCAATTAAACATTCATCACATGAGTAAATCCAGTGAGATTTGGGCTGTGATTTTAAACAATGTGATTAATAAGGTTTTGGCTTACTTCTATTTCATAGTTGGAGTCCTGCAGACTCAGAGCAGAAAGCCACCAGATTAGAAAAGCTGTAATTTCTAAAGAGTTTTGAATAGATGTGGAGGAGACTGGAAAGAGAAAGAACTGGAGGACAGGTCCTTAGATCTTCAATAGCGATGGCATGAGGAAGGCTCTCTTCCCTTGTCTTTTCTTGTTCTTGCCTGACTGGAAAAAGCTTAGCACAAGCTGGTTTAAAAGGGCAGGAATATGTCTGTTTACATTGTGACTGCTTTATCTTAGGCAGAATAAAAGATGAAAACTCAGGGCTTGATTCCCAACTGAAACGAACATCTCTTCAGCACTCTGCTCTCACACATGGTTTCTTCTTGAGAGCAGCTGAAATGCAGGAGGTCCCTAGATGCTGGGAAACCTGTGACTGACTGATTCCTTAATAAAGGACAGGTCTTCTGAGGATTCTGCTTTGTGAAGCTGATGTTGAAGTCTTCTTCATGCAAACTATCTCAGCAGAAACCCTGAAGCAGCGATGACTTTGCCCATATGACTGGGGAGAGTAAGCTTTGTTAAGGTCCATTACAAAGCTCTAACAGATGCCCAAAGCACAGTCGAGGAATTTTCCAGCACTGTTAATAATTTCATTTCAGGTTCCACCCTCCTCCTGTCTCAGTGTAATGTAACGTACATTGCAGCCAGAGATTTAGTGGCTTTGGAGTAAGCTCTTTCCAGACCTGGTCCTGAGCACTGCTTTTCATCTCTCCTTGCTGGAGGCCTGTTGAAAAATGTACAGCCTCAGTGTTTTTACAGAGGGGCAGATTGCACACTGGGGGTTCGGGTTTGTTTCTTTTCACTTTCCTTGAATTTAAAAATACCTACTGGGATTTTGTTCCCAGTTTTGAAACAAAGCAGCCTCTCTTAAGAGAGACCAGGCATGGGAAATGTGAGGTCAAATACTCAATGGAAGCATCCTAAGCAAACTTTCTATGACAGTGGATGTTGTTATGCAACCTTACCTTGGTGGTGGGTGATGTCTGCCATAATAACACACCGAAATACATGCCACTGAGAGAAAATACTCTGTTAGAAGCTAAGGGAGCATTTTCAACAATCACTATGCACCAGAGCTTTTGAAAAATAGTTTAAACAAGTGATTAAAGCTATGCATTTTCTAATACAGTTTAGAAGAGTTGCTATTGTTGTTAGAGTACGCTGGTACGTTCTATCTACTTAAAGGTGGTTTGTTTAATTCGTGGGATACCATCACATGCTGTCAGTGCCCCAGAGAGGCTGGAGCCAGAGCTGTGTGCTGCTTGGTCTGGACCTTCAAGGAGCTGCTCCAAACCCACACGCACTAAAAAAGATCTCTGAATCAATCACCTGAAGGTGCAGAGAGTAATTGTCACAGAGCCGCTCCCTCATCGTTAATGGACATTAGAGCTCCTCCCTGTGTATCAGTTCATGGCGACTGGTTCTTAGTGACTGGCCATTTATGGGAAAATATGTGCTTTTGAGAGAAGAGCTTTTGCCATGGTAGCACTCTGCCCACACAGACAGGGCTATTCTTCTTGCCAGCTTCCAGCCTTGGCCCTGCACACATGATTTAGCCTTTGGAAAAGAAGAGGCGATTGGCGCATCCTGTGTGTGTTTGGAGAGGAATGCACAGCAGCTTGTGAAAATGATGTATTGCACGTGTTGAGCACCAAGAATGTCAGGCAGGCACAGCACTGAGGGCTTCCTGTGGGATCAACCTGTGTTTTTGTTGCAGTCGGTCCTGGGAGCAGTCCTGAGCAACCACCATCAAATAGTCACGGCTGTGAGGAGCACAATGTTCAAAAAAACCCCAGCATTTCCATTCTTTTCCTTCCACTCTTTGTCACCTTCTAGGATCAGATTCTTCTGAGGCTCTGATTGCCTCCCTTCCAGCTCCTCTCTTTGCTGTTTCCATGCTGCTGCAGTTTCAGTTCCATATTTTGTCACCTGTAGGGCAGAACTGCCTCAATATTGTGATCTCTAAGGAGAGGGTATAGAGAAGGCAGTCAGACTGTTCTCAGAGATGCAGAGCAGTAGGATGCCAGGCAACAGATTTGAGCTAGTAAACATGAAACTGATTAGATATAAATATTTTTTTTCACCATGAGGGTAGCAGACAAGGTTACCCAAAGTGGTTGTGGAGTCTCCATCCTTGGAGAAATTCAAAGCTTGACTGAACAAGGCCCTCAGCAACCTGATCAAGCTGCATCTACTTTGAGGGGCAGACTGGACTAAGTGACCTTCAGACGTCCCTAACAACCTAAATTATTTTTCTATGGTTCTGTGACACTGTGCCAATATTTCACACTGAATCTACAGGATCAACTCCTAGTGTTCATCCAGAGGTTTGGCTTCTGTTGAGTACTGCGATTTCTGAGCCTCACAATTTGTCCTATTTCTCCTGTTCGTACTAGATGACAGTTTGGGCTTCTGTAGGGTTGTTTGCTCTTAAGTGTGCAGCCATTTCAAACTTGCTGATCTACAGACACAGAAGTCAGATGGGGAATACAGATCTGGATATCTGCATTCCTCATGATTTGGGGATGCACAAAGCAAGGACTTCAGTTCGTGTTCATGCTTAGAATTATGTAATTGTGACCTTGGAAATAGGTGAACATAGCTGTTACTAGTCCCTGTGACTGCCATGTTTAGTACAATAGGGACCAAACAGTCAATGGAGTCAGCAATCTTTACTGCAGCATGAATATTAAATACTAAAACTGGCTGCTGGAGCACCATTTGGTCTGAAGAGGACCAGGATTTTAGTTTTAAGTTTGGTTTGCCTTCTGCTGGGCTAACAGAAATCACCTACAGACATTTAGCTTTCAGCATGTATTTCTCTTTTCTGTACTGTCTGAGGATAGGTGGGAGCAGCTGAGCTGGGCAAGGCCTGTGGACCTCAGAATCTACAGTCAGCCTGGAAAACTGGACCCCCAGGGACACCTTCCTTAATGTTGGAAGTGGATTAATTGTGAGGAGCACAGCAAAGTTCAGGTGGTTTACTCAGAACTGATTTTAACCTGAAATAAGAGAAACAAAAATTAGGAATAGTTCCCCATCTGGGATCCAGGACCGTGAACTACCCAGCAGACAGCTGTACTGCACAGCACAGGTTACAGGCGGATGAGCTTGTACCCTCAGAGCATCTTCACCCTGGAGCTGTGTGTTAGGGCACCTGAGCTGCACGATAAACAGCAATGGCAGGTTGACTATGACTGCAGACCCCACATTTTCCATGAGGAGCTTATATGAGTTTACATGAGATAGATGATGTGTGTTTGCAGCCTGTGTTTTTGGATGGGTGTGTTTACAGATGTTTTTGGCACACTTAAAATATCTTTGGCAAGAGGCGGTTCTGTGAGTTTGAACCAAGCCAAATACACCTCTGAGGTCATTGCTGCCATGAGATCACCACCTAGGCATAACGTTCAGGGCCTTTGAAGACTCCCTTTGTGTTTTTTTAACATTTTCCCTCCTATTTGAAGGTGATCCAGGGCAATTAGAATCCACCAAGGGAAGAAACAGAAACCCTTTGCAAACCAGAGCCATAACAGCTCGGCATGGAATCGCACGCAGGGCTAAGACAAAGTGCGTATTGCTCTGGTCTGATTTTTCAGAAGGACTCCAAACTCATGAAGTCAGTGTGGATATCAGAATTCCATGATCCTCTGGAATTTTGAGTACAGCCTCCTACTAGGTCACTATTTCTATGTTTTTACTCTCTGCAGAATATTGATGAACAAGCTTGATTTTTTTCTGTTTTGGCTTCAAAAGAATTGATATTATTTATCAATCTACTTGGCACATGCCAACTATTGTTCAGGAATCTTAGAGAGGGGTCCAATCTTGAACGTCAGATGTTAGCACCCCAGGGTGTTGGGGGTCAGCTGCATCCTGCTCCAAGCCATGTGAACTGGGGCAATCTCCAACCCAAGCCTTTTTTTTTTTTTTTTTTTTTTTTTAAATCCCAAACCAGAAGAAACAAAGCCTTGAACTGCAAAGTGTCAAAGTCATATAGAAGAGAGTGGTTGGAAGGCTACTGCAATGAAGGGGGAAACATTTGTTTTCCCTATGGTAACACTGATAAATGTGAATACATTTGGTAAGAAGACAATGTCTCATTGACTTAAAAATCAGGAGAAACATTTCCAGAGGGGTTGTTCCGTGAGGGTCCTCAAACCATCAGCGACTCTGAAGTCTCTCTGTTTGCTCAAGGGAGCTTTGAAAAGATGCAGTGTTTACTTGTTTGAAGGGATGGATAGCTCTCACTGAACCTTGGCTCCCTCCCAGCCTGTAATACCACAATTTTTCTGCTTTGGAAAAGGCTACTGGATATAGAGTGTTAATGGGGTAAGATAACAGTGCAGACCCCAGGACTGGAAAAGGCAGTCAGAGCACCCAGGATGGGGTGTCCCGTTTGGCAGCGTGGTGCAGGCGCTGCATCCATCTCTGTGCCACCCACAGACATTCTGCTTCACATCTCCCCTTTGCAATCCTCTCACACATCCTCTGCTCCCCACCCTTCTCAAGCCGACGCTCTCTCTACAGCCGTGCACAGCCTTTCGTCCTGTTCCCACTCCCTTGCCACCAGCCACCCACCCACTCTCTCTCAAATACTTTCTTGTCCTCTGGTTTTCATGCAGGCACCTCCCCTCCGTACCCTGTCTCGCACAACATCCCCTCTTGCCCAACACACAGACACGCTCCCACTCCAGAGCATATGCAGAGCAGAGGCATTTCCTTTTATTGTCCATACCGCCCCTGCAACCCCACCCATCTCCTGCCTATTCCCTGCAGTAACACATTTGGAGTGGAAGCAGTCCTGCTGAGAGCAGCCACACAGACAACGCGGGAGAGCCAAGTCTTCACCCAAAATTGCTCCCACTTGTAGACTACTGCTTCCTGCCTGTGCACCCAGAGCAATAGGCATGCTCAGGCTTGGGAGATGTGGTGGTGAGATGTCCTTTGCTGCTCAATGGTTGTGAAAATGTTTGCAAACATTTCTCCTTTGCCACATTTCTCTGGCACAAGCAGCTTCAACAATGAGTTTTCCAGCACACGCTTTCCTGTGACATCTACCTTGTCTGCAAAAATGCATGAGTGTGGAGAGAACAATATGGGAGTGTCTTCATGGGTGGTAAAGCACTTGATCTCCATTTTGACGGTGATAGCAAAAGGACTGGACAGGATCAGTGGTGGGGGAGACCATCTGAGACCACCAGTTTATGTCACACAGGTCACAGGCAGAACAGCTTCAGTGCAGAGAAGCAACACCAGTTTGTGCAAGCCGAGGAACTGACCCCATAAAGCAAGTCTTTGAGTGGCCTAGATGACAGAAAAAACAGAAATAAGATCATAAGCTGGACACTGCCCATACAAACCATCTCTTCCTTAGAAAAGCAGATTTGGAAGTGCAGAGCATTTCTCTATTATGATAAGGTGCAGCCTATAGGACCATACTGGACTAGAAGAGATTTCCAGCAGTGTCCCTGAGCTCCTTCCCTCTGGACTCCTCCATGAAAAGCTCCTCTGGAAGTCATTAGCTGGGACCACTTCTGGCTCTCCACCACTGTCTACCCATGAGCAGCCAAACACAAGTTGGGAACCACTGTTTATAACAGAGCTCCTCTGCCCTCTCAGAGCAGATCCACACTTTCCCTTACTCCTCCTCATCCCCAATGGCCCCAGACCTCGCCACCGCAGTGCCAACTCCATACAGAGCCCAAGTTACAAAGCACTTAAGACCTAGTGCCCCTTAGTTCACCTTTAGTGTTGTATTTTTATTAGCAGGGTGCACCTTGCCATTGAAGGCTCAGTAATGCTGTACAGGGTCGAAGGACCCACTGAAATCCATGATGTTAGGGGCTGTATCTGCAGTTAGTGAAACATAGTCCCTGTCCCAAAGTTCAGACTCTAGCATGGTGAGACCAAGAGATGCCTTGGTAGCTCAGTCCTGTGAGTTGGCTTACACAGCCACTAACAGGCCTGATCTCAGGATAAAATACATATGCTTTTTTTCTGGATTGAGTTGAGTTGGGACAAGATTCCCCACTGGGAGCACCATGCAAACCCTGTGTCAACCGCTTCTTCTGGCAGTGAAGCCAGTTTATGCCCATCTAAAGAGACTATGAAAATACAGGCAAAGGGTAGAATGGGAGCCAAAACCCTCTGATGGTCAGTGCCAAGGCTGGGAGTGTAACAGCCTTTGCTGCCAACTCCTCATCCAGGGCCACAGTCAGTCATTCAAGCTTGTGAGAGAAGTACAGGATAAAAATAAATGCAACAGGGGAGCCACAGAATCAGGAGACACCACACGTCTGTCTCACCAACCTCTTCCGCTCCTCATTTGGCCTGATACCTTTGGCAAGAGATTAACTACCAGATGAGATAAAGAAAGATGCACCCCCCACCCCTTCATCTTCCCTTCATTGTTTGCAGCCCTTCCTGAACTTGGGGAGAGCAGCAGCAGGAGCAAAACGCATGGAATGAAACCAGCTCCAACTCTCAATCTGCTGTGACTGCCTGAGAGTGACGAGGACAATAGGCATGTGGCGAACCTGATTGTTCCCTGGAAATGGTTTTAATAGAGAAACTTGGTGTCAGCATCACTTCCGGGACTTTAACATCTTTTTGAGCTGCCTAGAGCACTGAAAGATGAAAAGGGCTGGTGGGTGGTGGGGAGGGCAGAAGGTGCAGCAGGAGTGGTCGTGAACTTTGAGAGATGCCTGACAACCCCAGTCCAGTCAGGACTGCTGACTGTCTTTGCCAGGGACTGTCATTGCCAGAACTTCATTCAAAGTTTAATTAATTAGGAACTTAATTACCTTTGGTTACATGTTAAAAGAAACCCTGTTAGCAGGAACTTTCCCACACAAACAGATGAGAGGCCAACATTTGTCCAACCAAAACTAATGAATTTGATGAAAATTTTATGAAAATTTTCAAGTATTCAGATGTAAAACCTCCCAGTGCCTAGACCTCATTTCAATTTATGGCTTGTCAGACTTGGTCCACCAAACTTTCCTTCCCAGTTCATTATTTGAGAGGTGAATAAATGCAGCTCTGAACAAAGAAAGTGTTAAGCAAAGTTGCTTTTGCAGCATTTCCGGCCATAGTAACAGCAGGAAACCTTCAAGAACTCATGGCAGAGCTTTTGACTCTCATGAGCTGTTTTGTCCAGTTCTTCACACTCACATCTTTGTGAAGGTCTGGACTTAGCCATGGAGTAGCTCTATCTTCAGGTAAAGCTCCCTCTGGCCTTGGGTTTCAACTCAGTCTTCAGAAGCCTTCTGGGGCTGTTGGTTTGTCCCTGATCTGGGAGAACCTCTCAGCTTTGTTGAGAGCTGTTCCACTTTGAATAAATAATGAAATGCTTACTAAAGTGAGGATTCCCATGTCCATTTTTAAAATATTGTCTTTAGTATTAAAAATGTAACTACAAAAGGTCACAGGAACTCTCTTTTTAAGTGTGAAGACATGCAAGTCCACTGGCCTGGGAGTGAATTAGAACTTTCTGTTTTGTGTTCCAATGGAATTGTGTGTGGAATTGCTCAAAAGAAGCAAAACTATCTCTTTACAGCCCCTCTCATCTCACAGAAATATATATTTAGGCTTTATTGTAAGGAGCTTTGCAATTCCTAGGTGAAAAGTTCAAAGTACCAAGTACAACGCTGCTACTGTTATCAGTTTGGTCCCCTGACAAGGATGTTGTGATGTGCATATTTGAGTGAGCAATCTTAACATAAGGATGAACTGGTCTCAATCTTTTCTTCTGGCATGTTTGACTCCAGACTTCCCTTTAACATTGGACATATGGGTTTTATTGTTCAACTGACTTTCTTCTCGCACAAACATCCTGACTGAAGCACATGCAGAGGGAGGAGGGGAGACATTCCTCTCCGTACACGTTTGAGTTTCTCTGTCTTCTTGCTATGTGGTCCCAGGAACACATGGAGGTCCCTGCATATTTATTAGCTCTTTTTTTTCCCACTTTCCAAGGCCAGATGGCACATTCTGTTGTTTTGTGGAACTTTTACCTCCGGGCCCTGAGCTTGTTACAAACTGGGATGAGATGTGCTTGCCGTAGCAGTGTGCAGCTAAGGAATGTCTCATTAGTTACTGCCTTGGTAATAGAACAAATTGCACCAGAAACAAAGGACAAACAGATTCTGGCAAGGCACTTTTCTCACACTAGTCTGTCCCAGAGCACTTTTCTGGTCACCTGTGCATTAGATCTGGTAATGTGCACCTTGGTTACAGTTACGGCAAAGCCAATGGATTCATTAGTTAAGGTCAAGTTCATTGGACTGCATATATGTTCACAGCTGCCTTCCACTGAACATTGGACTTGGTCCTTTGTGCCCTTGTTAGCTAAACAAGTTGTCAGATGACCTCATCTGGTTTTGACATCATTTTATTATTAATCAGATTATTTCAAACTGGATTGTTATAATACCACAGTGCTAAATTTTACATAAGCACAAATAAGAGATGGTCCCTCTTAATCCCATGCAAGACAAAGAGGAGGAGTAGAAGTGGCAGAATTCATTCAGTTCATGAACAATCCTTTTTTTGCTATTCTTTTTAGAAAAATTGCTGCAAGCTGTATATGATTAAGGACACGAGTTTGGATGGAGAATATAAAGTGGATTTGATTTTTGCTGATGTAAAGGAGATAGGAGAAGGTATCCACTTGTCAGCACAAGGTCTTGTCTGAGATTGTCAAGTATTGTTATAAATATATATATTTTTTAAGAGGACAATAAGATCCACAGGACGAGAATTCTTGTTTCAGTCACAGTCTGCTGTGTTATTGTGTCAAATAAGGGATGAACTAGATTATATCTTTTTCTGAAATGAAAACAGCATAAATCTCTCCCTGTTCAACCCAGGTCCTCATATTTTTAAAACCTGTAGTAACTTCATTACCTCAAAATGACAAAACTCCGGAAAAGACTGGCTGAAACTTTTCCAAAGCTTAAGAAAACATATCATATTTGGATTTATAGTAAAAGCTTTGTTTTACTACGAGACAAAGCTAAGAATACATTTCAGGTCTCTAAGGAACAATAGGCTAGATCCCCTTAACCACTCAAAAAAGACAAACTCTGTGGGATGTCTGCTAGGTGTTTCTGCATGAAATGGTTTCTTTCATCTGAGTCTTATTGAAGTTTCGCTAGGAGTAAGACTCATGGAGAGAGAATATTCAGTTTATAGTGTTTGGCCATGTTTTATGATGTACTACCATTTCAGAGCATTTAATCTCTGTAAGTAGCCTGTTGTTCTTTACTACTCGAGTGCTCCAAGAGTAGATACTATACAGGCTGTACTACAGTACGCTGCTGGCATGGTGAAACTGATGCACCTGGGCCAGCTGTGGACATGTCACCACAGATAGGCAAACTGCTTTGAATTAGCAGACAGCTAGTGAGTTTATTCACACAGCGAATGGCACTTTTTCATACTCAAATTCAGGGACAGATAAAGAAAATGAAGCTGTGTTCACCAAGCAGGTACAAAGGCAGCACTTTCTAGAGAGTCCTACTCGGCCTGTACACATGATAACAGGTCCTGGGACATTTACTTGGAATGATCTGGTCTATTGTTCCAATTTTGCAAAGGGAATTTATTACTTGTAATGCATTACTATATAGCTGTATTCTGCCCTTGCACGTGCAGATTAATCACACGGCCCTGCTGACTGAGCCGTCACTGCCCAGAACACTCATTACGAATTCATCAAGCCTGAATTTCAAAGAGTAACATCCACCATTGTGGAACATCAGGCAAGTGGTAACAGGCTGCTGGTTTCTGAGCTATGTACAAGCCTACAACAAATTTACTGATCAAGTGTAGCCTGTGAGACATATCTGTCCCTCTGGGTCACTAAATGACTCCTTATTCCAAGGACTCTGCTGTACCTCCCAAGGTTTCCACGTGGAAAAAGCCCTGATCATTCCTTGCTCAACAGGCAACAATCTCACCCTCTTTTGGATAATTTCTGAGATGGCACTGAGATGGCCAATTTCAGTTCTGCACCTGCAGAACAAAATGTGAAACCCTGTGAACAGTCAGGGAGGCTGCGGGAAGTGCACAGATGCGAGAGGTATGTGGCATGCTGGCTGGTGGTGGTTGTTTCTGTTGTTTTTCTAGCTCAGAACTGGGCTGGGTTTCCTGATCCTCTTGCTCTAAGCAGTTAGCAATTTATTTCCAAGCTTTGTCATTGATTCCAGCTGGAGACCTGCTGGCATGGTAGCCCACGAAAAAGTAATTTCACAGCTGTCCAGCAGTCTCTTCCAGGAGAGAGGGGTAAGGGATGGCTGGGATAAAAATCAGCCTTTAGATCTCTGAACTCTTGGAATTCAGCCAGTTTACGTTCTAGAGGGTTAAAGAGTTGAGAAGGCTAAAATGATGTTTTTATGAGCATGCCAAGTGGCTGGAATGTGACAATATTCCAGCGGAAAATTGCACTATTGAAGCAAAAAGCATAAGCGCAGCAAGTCAGAATAAAGTAAATAATTTGACCTTTGTGACTCAGGTCTTTGGTTCATTCTGACCACTCAATACCTTTGCAAGTCCAGGGCAGCAACACCAGCACCTTTTGTGACAGCTTGTTGGTTCAGACTTTGCCCCACAGTCCTTGCCTGGGAATTCACCCCAGCACAGAATGGCTCTTCCTCCCAGAGCTGAGCCGGGTGTGCAGCCACCACAACGCTTAATCCATCTGTTCTTCCCAGCTCAACACCTTTTACTGGTGGGTAAAAGGGGTCCTGAACAGGTTTGTTGGGTTTTTTTTCCCAGCTGCTGGAAGAATTACTGAATTGGCACTGCAAAGATTTGCCAGGATCAAACTGGGAGGCCCGAGTACTCCCACACTGTGCATTTTTAGACAGTTTAAGTCTTGAGATAAATTTGTATTTCTAAGAATTTCCAAGTTGGGTTTTTTTGAGATGACAAGGAAGCAACATGAAAAAAGCATCAGGAAGGTCTGAGGGCAAAGTGGAAAAATAGTTTGGTCCTGTGCCGGTTCAGTATGATTAATGGATTCTCCTAGAATGGCTTTCCAAGATCTGTTTTGCTACAGGAGTTGTGAGGATGGATTCTTGCAGGAATAACTGCTATGTAGTTATACAAATATATTGCTTAGTGTCAGTTTTAGGCTCTGCTTGTAACACCTAGGCCCTAACAGTACTTTTCACCAAATATTCGAGAAGGAGGCAGGAATCCTTACCCATGCTTCGCAGAGCAGGGAGCTGAAATGCTGAGGGCTGGTTGTAGAGGAAGCCAGAGACATGTTCCCAGGTTTTTGGGCTGCAGGGACAGCTCCCCGGACACGTGCCCAGCCCTGGTCCTTGGCACTCAGACACACACGCTGCCCTGCCTGCAAGCAGCTCCCTGCCAGGGACCCAGGTGCCCAGTCCTCCCTGAAAGAGCTTATTTAATGTCCAGGCAGGAGAGTATAGAGAAGGCGTGGAAGCGAATACAGCAAAGCCAGGCTTTCAGCTTTCCACCCTTTAAAGGATGAAAACATAAGGGAAGGTGTCAGAAGTCAATTTGCTTTGGCAGAGAGAGGGGGTAAAAAAAACCCCTGTGGCCTGGCTGGAAGCCAGAAGATTTGTGCCGCTACAGCCGGGATGACGCGGTGGACTGAGGAACAGAAAAACGTCTGTGTGTGTGTCTCTGGTCCTGCTGAGCTGGGTCTCAGTGAGGCTGGGGAGGGTTGAAGGTGTTGCTGGTGCAGGGACATGGTGGGAGAAGGACACACCAGTGTGTGGTGTCACCACAGGTCCTGGCCCGTGTCCTGCCATCCAGCAGCACAGGGAATCCCCTTCCCCTTGCTTCAGGATATGTTGTGTGTGTGAGACCCTGTGTGTGCGGGGGTGGGGAATATGGGGTGGAGGAGAAAAAAAAAGACACCATTCAGCTAAATAACCTTGTTGGTATTAACACTTACCTTCCTGGCTTTTTCCTGCCCAGCTGGACAAAGGAGCTCTCTGAGGGCTGGGTAAGGGACAATCCCGTTCCTCTGTGCAGGGAAGCACACAGACCTCTTTCGATGGAAATTCTTAGCAAGCCCTCAGTCCCATTTGTTTAGTTTGTGTCCCAGCTTCACTCTGTTTCGGAATTTCAACATTCTGGACAGTCCTGAAAAAGCCTGAACACTATACGGGAGGCTGATCAGAGGCTTCCCAGTCTCACTGAGTGAAACTCTCCATCCCGAATCAGTAAAATATGATTATGGTGTTGAGAGTTCAGTCCATACCAACACCTCCCACCTCAAACCTCTAGCAAAATTCCAGCTTTGCTCAGTGACCTATCTGTCTTCAGTTGATTTTACTTTGGTGGGGTGACAGAGACCAGAATAGAAAACAGGATAGATCTTACTTTAGAGGAGATGGAAATCCTGCTGTCATCTAACAAGCTGGAGAAGGTATCTCCCAACTTGTAGTTCTTGTTGTTGGGTCCTACATATGGAAAATGTTACTCTGAATTATTACAAATAATTACTTAGTGACCCTGGAATTCCTCAGTGTGGTATCACACCCATGTTAACAGCCATGCTGCACTGAGCTGGTTGTATTGAGGACATCATTCAGGCATGACCAGTCTCCTGTCGGAAAGGTTTTGTCTGCTGTCTGCAGCGGTGATTGCTGTTTTGAGGAAATGGGCTGTATGCAGGAGAGTTACTCACAGTGCTTTGAGTTGGGTGGAGGAGTTTTGCAAAGCTGTTTAACCCTTAGAAGCATCACTAGGGACCAGATTGGCCAAAATGTGATCAAAGTGTTTCCCTCAACCGGCTCCTGCCTGGGACAGTCACTTATGTTGGTAAAAACCCCTTGTAGGAAAATAATAGATGCTTAGAAACAATCCTGATCTCCTTCCAACAACCTGTTAATTTGCCTGTGACCTCACTCCCTCTGTAACAGAGCAGGGAAGAATTCCAAGATTTTAATCTCACCCTCTAACACCATTGTCCTGCACACTTCCAAAGGTGGAGTAGCTTTGAGAGCTCTTCAAGAAGCCAGAAATCCCAAGAAGATTTCCGCAAAGATGCTCAGATTTAATGAGCACATATAAAAGATTGGCATCATCCCTCCTTGAACAGTGAGCCCATTGTACTATTAGGAAATAAAAGTCCATCCCTGTGCAAGTCTTGGGGCATGTGAGGCACAGAGGCTGCTTATCAGATAGTTAAAAGCATCAGGGCTAAGGAGCAATGAAGCTGAGTTTGTGGCAAGATGGTCAAGTTGACACCCTTCCTCATCACATCAGCATTTGGATAGAATAAACAGCTCTTCTGCTGTCCATGTTCCCAAGGATTTTATGGGATCGTTGTGGGACACTGTAGAGTTAATAGACATTAGTTAGGAATAAAACAATCTCAGCAATGGATTTTTGTGGCTCCCATGACAAACTTACAAAAACATTAACATATTTGTTTCTGTTTTCGTACTTTTTTGTATTAAGGCCAAATCATTTCAGAAATTAAACAAAATTAAATGAAATCAAACCAAACCAAATTTATTTTTCTTCTGCTCTATTTACAGTTCAAAAAACTCCCCCAAAACCTATTGAATGTTTCTATTTTTGCAAATTAACCTTAGATAAACTGAAACCAGACTATTAAAAAAAAGATCATCTTTTGACTCCTCACAGTTTTTCAGGTTTTCTGGCTAAATGAATTTGACACAGATGGCTTTGGTTGCTGTAAATATTGGGGGCATTTGGTCTGAACAAGTGTTCCTTGTTTGTTCAGGATTGCTGATTCTTCACTGGCAAACCAATGCTTGCTGATAAAGCAGGAAAGCAGAGGAGAAAAGAGAAATAAACTCCAAGGACTTTGGCTTCGATTTGGCCTTTAGGACTCTGGCTGGAGATGCTCAGCACCTTGGCAAATACAGCTCACATCTAGTGCTCAGAAAGACACAGTGAGGAGGGGGAAAATAGAGCCCAGGAGCTCAGCGCTGAAACGGGCTGCACTGGCATCTCTGACAGGAGCAAAATTTGTTCAAGGGACAAGGCATCATGAGAATCTCTCTGAAACCCTCCTACCCTCCGTCCCAGAGTCGATGGGCATGAGAAGAAAGACATCCGGACTGCAGTGTGTGCATGGGCGTGGGGGCACTGGGGAGGGGGAAACTTCTGAGGAGAAGCAAATGTTTACTCTGTTCTGTTCTTGAAAGACCATCCATCGGTTCACGCTGAATGGCCAAGACTGCCTACAGGACTGGGAAGGGAGACAGGATTGCCCAATTTGTTGCTGAGGAACAATGGAAGGAAACACAGACGGGGAGAAGGACACAGACTGGGGGGGGGGTTGTGACGAGAGGATGTGCGCAGGATGGTGCGGCGGAAGCGGATGTAAGAAACTGCATATTGCTGCTGGACCCAGCTTCTGCCTCCTAGTTTTGCTGTCTCAACAACCCCTGGAAAGATTGTGAGGGAGATATCCAGGCCCTCTCCCAGCAGAGAGCTGCCAGAGTGGCTTGTTCATGAGGGGGTCAGTGGGACCCCATCCCAGCTGAACTGTCCTCCAGTTACACCATCAGCAGTGATACGCCCTTGAGGACAAGGTACCCACTCTGTGACAGACAGCATTTTCTCACCTGCTTCAAAATATGCGTGAGAGACGTGTTTTACAGAAGCCAGTTCTGCAAAGCCCTCCTGAAGAAACCATCTGCTTCCAGGCTGCCCTGGCCTGCTGACGATGCACTTGTGTTAATGAGGGCACAGTGACTGAGAGGGCAAGGCTTCAGGCAGCCAAGGCATGAGGTGCACACCATGTCCTCACTGGTTGCCCAAGAGAGACAAGTGTCATGGGTTCTTCTCCAGCTCCTGCACCTGACCTTGGGGAACACTCTGGTCTGCCTGTTTCCTCTCCTGACACTTGGAGGAAATGGCACTCACCTGCCAACTTGAAGGATGTGGCCACCAGCCTGTGGGCAGCCAGCACCTCTATTCTCTGGTTTTACCCTGCAGACTTTGCTGCTGGGAAGTGCCCAGTGATGACCTGTGCTGTGAAAGTCCCAGCAAGGTGAGCTTGGAGCATGGTGGGAGCACCTTTAGGAGTAACAGGAAAAGATGCAGTCTGCAGAGGCTACAGTTTCTTCTCCAGCTGAATCAATCATTTCCACTGTGATTCCATTAATCAAAAACATAAATAAACAGAAAAGGGTAATAAAAAACCCTCAGAAATGAGGGAATGCAATAGAAGCCGCGATTTTGGACTGTCTTCCTGATGGAAAGGCTTATACTAACAGATCAAGGTAGAAATTGAGCATATGGGTTTCCAGCTTAGGGTTGATCCAGTTTTGAGACCTCTGTGAAAGAAAAAGCCTTTGTTCCATAGCCCGGAGCAATCTGGCCAGATTAGGAATTGCTACTGCATTTCTAGGAAGTGCAAAGGGGAATGAATAAATCTTTATCACTTGAAAGTACATACAAGTGTCATTCACTATATGAATATAAAACCAGCCTTAATTGTATGAGAACTGTCAAAATGTTTATAAACTTCTAGTGAAGTGGCATGAATCCTACTGGAGAAGCGTCAGATTCTCCTGTACACATAATAAAGATATGTTAGGCTAAACAATAAAGATATGTTAGGCTAAACAAATCAGTAAAGAGGGCACAGAAAATGTGAAACAGACTCAGTAGACATGTTCTTGGCTGCAGTTTTGGGCTTGTTTATCACTTCTCATGCACCTGAATTTTTGGGTGTCAGGGCTGCCCTGAACTGCAGTCCCATGAGTCCTGCTTTATTCACATTTGTTCCTTCCTGCAAACTGTCTCCACGGAAGGGGATACAGACATTAAGAATTTGTGAAAGGACAAAGTTTATTCTCAGAAGATATACAAACTGGCCTCATCAGGCAAATTCATCTGCCTTTACAGTATTTTAGCACCCATCATCAGACGAAGCAGCAGCAGACCTGAATGGAACTGAATGATCACTTTCACTGTTCCACTTGTGTTTGGTGAGGGAACAAAAAGCAACAGACTTCTTTAATGTGGCCTTTTTTAATCTCAAAATTATTTTCTCAGAAATAGCATTTTTGCATTTTATTTACATATATGCAAATAGTATTTGGTTTTCCAAATTAAATAGCACTTTTCATTTGCAGATCACAGCTCTTAACAAAGAATGGAGTACATCTCAGTTCACATTGTACAAGTGAGAAGCCAGATGAGCACCCTGTCTTGAGAAAAAAGATTAATGAGAGTGTCTTTAAGGTCTCAGAATGTCTTCTGCTGAAACGTAAAAATTCCCAAGTGCTCTCCACCAGAGCCATTCTTAGCTCATTCATGCTCTGACTGCTGTCCTGACTGGGCACACAGCTGTGTTCAAACAGTGCCCTGCTACCTCAGCTGTAAGCCCCAGCGATGAACATGGTCCTGTTCAACACTGTTGTTATCTCAGATCCTGGCTCACCTGCTCTCTTCAACTGTGGCATTTAACTGCTGCTTGGTTTCTAGATCCAGACCCAGCACTTCTGCCAATACACCTCGTTCCAGAGCTACAGTGCTAGCTTTTATCCACCGTGCCAAATTAAAGAGTAGCTAAATGCCATGAGTAAGCTTTCCACAAACACCAAGGTGAGACCTACACTATGCATGGAACTTGAGCAAAACAAGTAATGAAGAGGAGCTTGTGCTCTGGTTGCTAAAGCCTTGGCGTACTTTCCAATACTAAAAAGTGGACTGTGGTTGAAGGTAAAACAAATGCCAAAGTGATTGACAGCTTGGGAACATGTAGGGTATTACAGCCCATTAAAAACTCATACAGCACCCTCATTCTAAGGAAGGCAAAAGGCTGAAGAGTGTAAGCTGTGTCCTGTGCTTGTGAAACTTTCCTCCAAACATTTCAGCATTTTGCTGAAAAAGCAGTGATCTAACCAGGGAGTTTCTAGAAAAGAACAATTTGCTGATTCAGGATTTTAAGGGAAAGGCTTATGTGAAGGAATAAAAAAGGATTGAACTGGGGGATCACGATATGTATAATCCTAGTTCATGCAGCACATCAGAAAAATTTGCAAGTGTAAGTACTCAGGTGGGAAGGAATTTACTTATAACAGTCCAGTAGGGCCTACCTAGGAGATGTATGTTGCAAAAAAAAAAAAAAAGAAAAAAAAAAGAATCTAAAAAAAATCTTGACACTGAGATGTGTTAGCCTGTTGTTTCCTGAAAAGAATTGGTAGAAGCTTCATCCCCTAAGAAATCTAAAACTTTTTTTGAGCAAACAATGCAAACTGTCCCATAGGAACCAATTCTGTGCTATCCAAGCAAAAGACCTATCAGCAGGTCTTTTCTATATTTAATTTCTGTGATGCATTTATGGAATGCTGCCCATATGCCAAACCACAGGAAAATCTTTACACATTCCTAATATAAAGAGTCCTTGCTGCAAAGCCCCAAAGCCTCAAGCTGTCCAATTTAGATTCCAGCAGCAGTATAGGCTTTGCTCAGTGTTGAAAACTGTTGGCTCCACGATTATTTTCCATTGAGCTGCATCACTACTTGAGTAAAAAATCCCATGTAGAGGTACATTTTGGAGAGAAAATGGGTGTTGGCCTTGTTAGATTGACTTCCATGGGTGCAGATGAAACCTGGTTAAAGGCTGAAAGAAGCAAATTGACAGGTACCTTGTGCACATGTAGAAAATATGCAGCTCAGTTTCCCTTGTGGGACTGTCTTCCTTCATTACTCAAGGACTGCAGTTATTAATGAAAATCCCTGTGAATAAGCCGGAACCTGAAAATTACAAAGGGCTAAGGCATTCCAAGAAAATCAAAGTCTCATCATGGGCAATTAACTCATCATTAAATTAGGCTGAAGGAAAGCAATGATTAGAGCAGTCTGATTTTGTCAAACTCCCTGAGCATATTAAAGTTGATAAACTGCTTCAACAATTTGCATATAAGCTCAAGAGAGGGTGGAGTGGAGCTGTGTGGCCATCCCAGACCAATCTAAAGCTTTTTGCACTGTTTTTTTCTTTCTGTGTGTTTTCCCTTCATGCTGGGAGTGTGTGTCTAAGCACAAGCATGTAGCACTCTCTAAGGCCACTGTTTCCAATCCTGAAAAAAATTGTACACTTGTATTCTAAGTCTTTTGCCTGAGTTTATTTTATTCAGTTTTAGTACAAGTACAGCATCCTCCAAGAACATGCTCCAGGGACTTATCTCGCATAGGGTTGAAGGGCCTGAGAGAGAGATTTAAAATTCATTAGAGGTTGCAATGGTGTAAAAAATGCACAGACAGAACACAAAGGCTTTTGCTATTTCTCTGGGGAGCTGACATCTCACTATAAGGATGTTTTGCCAGTTAGGTTACTAGTTAGTTTTGCATTATTTTCATATGCCTTTCAGCTGTAGACTTCCAACCAAAATACGTAATTTCTCCTCAGTCTTCATATCGTGAAGTGTGTGCCTGTGCTGTCTCCGTGCTCCTCTGGTCACTCTTTGCCTGGTGTGCAAGGGCTGCACGGTGTGTGTCTCAGTGGAGAAGTCTGACACGCCATTTTATTTCCTGGATTAGGATCTATAAAAAGTCACATTCCTGGAATCAGAAACCTCCCAAGCCCATCCTGTGCCCAGCACAGCACAGGCGCCTTGCTGCTGGAAACCTCTCCGCCCTCCTTTTGTAAGCTCAGGAATAGCAGTGCGTGAGTCCAAGAGCCCATGTTAAAAATAAAAGACAAATCCTAAATAGAGCTATTTCCCTGTCCCAGGCCAGGGCAATTCTCTGCTGGGAATTTTTCCTGTTTCCACTGCTCATCTCCTTCCCCCTCTCAGGGTCCAGCTGCTGGGGACCCTGCACCGTCCCAGCCTCTCCCTCCTTCCTCTTCCCTTTCCCCTCTTCATCCAGGCAGGGATGTGTGCTCAGGAGGCCTCCAAGAGACAAAACTCCCCTCTCCTGCTCTGGGTCCCTGACATCTTGCTGGTCTGGCCCTCTCTGGGGTCTGCTGCAAGGGCAGAGGGGAGCTGGGGGAAGCTGGTGACCAGCAGGAGGAAGAGGTGACCTCTGTCTCTGTCACCCTCTCCATTTGTTTGACTTGCCACTCTCTGACCGTGACAGTTGACTGTTCACCACTTTACTGACCTCCTGCTCTAAACCATCCCTCATTAAGATTGCTGATCTTAAGTCAAAGGCCTTGACACCGATGACAAGCTCCGCACAGGCAGAGGTGTCCCTACTCATTGTGGGACTGGGGCTCAACTTTGCAAATTTTGTAAGATGATATTTCTGCAAACCGTTGGACTGATGACACTGCCTGTTTGTGAAATGGAAGTGGAGAGACACTGTGTAACATCTGCCCTTTGATTTGCATGAAATATTAATTGCAGGCAGACTCCCACCCAGACCCAGAGGTACAGATGCACCCCTCCAGGCAAAACCGGGCCTACAGTGCTTGATTAAGAAATCATGTCCCAAGGCATTTAAAATGTTTTTATTTTTTGTGGATTTCCCCCCTCCCTTCTCTGCACTAGTGCCACGCACTTCCTAGGACAGAAAAAAAATAATGATGGAGACAGACGAGCAGGAACATCTGTCAGCCAAATGGTCTCTCAAGATTGAAGCTCCAATTTTCAGTCTATGAACGGCACTTTTTGTCTCCTGCCAGAGGGTGAATCTGGATGGATGCCCAGGAGTCAAACAAGAGCTGAGCAGAGAAAGCATCAGCACAGCCAGTAATACAGGAAAAGGCGGAATTTTTGTGGAATCTTCGCTCTTTCCTGATGGTTTCCTGCTTACTCCATGTAAGCAAGAGAGACAGCTTTTGTATTGGAAACTAAAGCACAGCAGCTATTCTGGGATGACCGGATTGAGAAAAATAGCCCATGGATAACCCACTGCCACTAACCTGACTTCAGCCTTCATTGTGATGGACAATTCAGCTAACAACTGCTCTGATTTCCAGAGTTTTGGTCTAAGTTCTCTTTCTCTTTATTTTATTTCTCTGTTTCCTTTGGTAAAAGCCTGTCAGCCATCCAGCATCAGGGAGGACAGGCATGCTGGAAGTCAGCGCAGTTGCCAGACCTACCTATCTCACACACATGCACATGAGCAGCTCTGCCTGCATGGGTTTTCCCTCTCATGGTCATAAGAGTTTCTCTTTTCTGATATATCTTGTTCTATGTGGTCTATTAATTCAGGAAAACCTTTATCTGGAGATCTCACAACCATTTTTTGGTGTGAGGACTAATAAAAAACTTTCACTTGAGTTTTCTGCTGTTGAAGAACAAAAATTAAGATGGACATTCACCAAGATGTTTCTTTAATTGTGTTTTAGATTTGCCGTGGCAGTGAAGGGGTGTGATTTATGGCAAACACTACATCCAGCACCAGGCTGGTGTAAGCTATGTAAGTGTGTGTTTTTATAAAGAGATTACATTTATCTCAAAGCCAGAAAGCTTGTGGGGGAACTTTCCCAGGGTCCTGACAGTATCTTGCATAGAAAGAAGGAAAAAAAACCCAACACAAAACCTTACAAAAATATATCATACTGCAGTTTTGGAATGGCTTACATGACAAAAACCTCACCTACCTGAGTATAAACCTCAGTCAGATTAAATGCATCTGCTTCTTTTGAAAGAAAAGCTTGCTTTCTTCTGA
Source organism: Antrostomus carolinensis (assembly GCF_000700745.2). Lineage (NCBI taxonomy): Eukaryota > Metazoa > Chordata > Aves > Caprimulgiformes > Caprimulgidae > Antrostomus > Antrostomus carolinensis. The sequence continues at coordinate 4,442 of NW_010336122.1, read as the reverse complement.
AAGAAAACAGTGCATGCCCCATCCCAAGAAACTGGCCTACCAGTGATTGCCAGAGGGATTGGAGGCTTGAGAGATAATTTGCTAACCAACACTCTGTTATCGTTATGGCTCAAACGTGATTAATTCCTGTGGAATTTGTTGTAATAATATTAGTCCTGATGACCTCATTTCTTATACATGTTGCTGCCATTAGGACTCCAATGTGTTACCAAAAAGATACTGAGCTTGTAGCCATCTGTGCTGTACCTGCTGTGAGGATATCTGGATCTCCTCATCTGCAGTTGCAGGAAAACCACTGTCAGTGATTCAGGTGGTTTGGGGTTTGGGACTGGCCCAATGTCCCAGCATGTTCAGACTTCACTTTGCTGCTGCTCCACTCACTGAGAAAACCACACTTTGTTTAATTTGTCTTTGTTGAGTTCTAGCATTCACTTTTTGTCACCCTTTATCACCCTGGTCAAATCTCTCCTCTTTATCCACCTTCTTACCTCTCTCTCCTGATGGATACTGGAGTCTGCTGACCTGAACTGTTCCTTCCATCTGCAGCATGACTCTCGTCTGAACTTAATTATTACAAAAACCAGGAAAGATTAAACCAGTTCACAACTCTCTTTTGTTTGCCAAATGTATATGGGATGATCACAGCTACTGTCAGAAGTTACTGGACTCAGGTCATCTACCCAGGGTTTAGAATAGTAATCCATTTTCAATTACATGACCACTACAATTCCCTCTATACTATTTAACTCTCATACAATTAAACAAGGTTTGTCAGATGCTTAGAGTCAGATTAAGGCAATTTTATTGAGTTTAGGCTCTGCTCCTAAAAGTTACCTGCTTGCTGTGTGCATCCAGCAAGCCAGCAGGTCCAAAAGATTCCCGTGTGGGTGCCCAGTGCTGGAGAACACCACCTGAGTGTGTGGTGGCAGGACTCATGGCTGCTTGGTGCTTCACAAGATCTAGACAGACACCCTGTAATCTCCTACCTTGAACAACCTTGATCCCTGTGCTCACTTTGCAGATCTGCACCGTAAGGTTAATACAGACCAACTTCACAGCAGTTCTAAGATTTCTTTGGTGTCTGTACAATGAGATATACTATTAAGGATCAATTTCTTTGTCGTCCCAAGGACATTTTGTCTTGTTCTCTCAATGTGCTTTGCAAACATGACTTAATGCACTTCCCTTGGCTTCATTTCACGTCATTCTTTTTAATTTTAGCCTGTATCTGAAACCAATGGGATGAAACTGTGCGAAAGGACATTTAAGATTGAAACCCAGTTAGAAGAGCTGCTCAAAGGGCGCACGACCTCTGGGTAGCTATGAGCAGGAAAGCTTGTGGGACCCCAGGAATGGGAGCCAGAGCCCCGCACAGATTGCCAGGGGAGCTCCAGGTCTGCTGCAGAAGCAAGGCACATCAGGCCATGTAGGTGACAAACTAGGCACTGCCTTTTGTTTACTTCATCCTTTGCTCTCCCTCCCCACACAGTCATGGGAACTCTGATCCCACGTGAAGTGCAGACACTCTCAATGATTCAGCTCAGGTGTCCTTGCAGAGTAATAACCTTTCTTTTTTTGCCCCTGCTCCACTGTGATTTGCAGCTGCCACCCAAACCCACCTGTTTGCACTTATTTATAGAGCCAGATGCTGGCACTGTTCTCCCTTAGGGCTGCCTCCTCTCTCTCAGGATGTGAGCAGCTTGTGGGTCAGCTCGGTTCCTCTCCTTGTTTCACATCCTCTTGTCCCCGATGCTGTCACCAGCCCCTTTCCTGCGGGACATTCCAGTGGTGAGTACTCACTGTCACCGTGTCTGACACTGTATCCACACACCCAGTGCTGGCTGTGTGGTGTGGTCTCTGGCTCCCCTAACCCTTTTGTTCCTCACTTTCCCTGCCTTGAGGCATTAGTAGCATAAAACTTGTTACAGCACTTATCCCAACTGGAAACACCTGCAAAACTCGTGGGACTGTAGCTGCCAGGTAGTGAGAAGGACCTTTGTGAGGGTCAGGCTGATGGATGCAAAGCTATGCCCATGAGGGAAAAAGATGGTAGAGCTGATGTCTGTGCCTCGGCAGTCAAAGCTGCCCTGCCTCTGTGTGCTGGAAGCCTGCTTTGCCACTGCAGAGTGGATCCTGTACCTGTCCTTGTGACGTAACTCTACTTGCTATCACTTGCTTCTGGCCCTTAATGTAAGCTGGGAAAGTTGAGTGTGCATCTCCAGGATTTGGGGTGCAAAAATCATACAGGGATTCCCGCACGTCTTCCATTAAGGCAGTGTTGGGGACTATAGGCCACCTTTGGATGCTACACAAAGTACAAGTCTAGAGAAGCTTTGCGTGAGCTCCCAAAGGGGTCCAAGAAGGAGCCACCCAAATATAGTATAGGCAATTTGGAATATTTTAAAGAGGAATCAGGAGTGTAGTTCTAATATGTAATGCAGGTATCTCCAATGGAGCCGAAGTTGGAAGCCTTGACTCTCTGGCTCATGCAGTTGGGAAGGTCTTTCAGAGGCCAAAGCAGGATAGGCAGCAGTTATGGTGCAAATTCTGGAGGCACTTCTAGGCAAAATGGGATTTACATTTCTACATCAATGATTTGCCTAGCAAGGGAGCTAGGCTCTTAGCTCAGGAAGTTAAATTAGGTGCCCGGTATCAGACTGTGGCAACTGTAGGAGTAGTAATTTTTAGGTGTGTTAATTAAGAGCTGAGCAATTTAAAATTGTCACTATATTTAACATGCACTTTGCCACAGAGGCCTGGGGCTGCCATCAATAGTTCAGAGGTTGAACTTGGGGATCACTCATGTGATCCTGCACCTGGTACTTCAATGGTGGCAATTCTGGCCTTCTCAGTTTTGTCTGTGTTCCACAGTCTGAAAGTCCTCTGGGGCAGAGATTGCCTCTCCCTGTCTGCTTATAGGGCCTGGTAGAGTCAAGCCCTGGCCTATCATACAAATATATCTATAAATATGATCGTAATTCTGTTCAGCAGAATGAGTGTGATAAAAACTACCCCTGCCTTGAAGAGTTTGAAACACAAGATGGATGAACTGCTAAGAGCAGGGGGAAAGCATTGCTTTCAAGGTATAAAGTCTAATATGATAATGAATCTACACTGTATGTCTGTCCAGTGGCAGTGTTAAAGTAAATTAAAACTGCCTGCCTCCAATCAGCTGTCATAACAGATGGAGTTTTGGAGGAGGGATGTGCAGGAAAGGGTGCTGCAGTCCTATTCAGGGCAGGTATTCTAAATATTTGTGGTGTAACACACAGCTGTAGGCTTCAGAGAAAGATTTTCACTTATAATAGCGTCCTGCTTTTTAGCTGGGACAGAGCTAGGTTTCTTGCCAGGTGCTAGCCAAGTGAAACCACCACAAATGGCTATTGAGAACAGACATGGCTGAAAACGGCTGCAAATGAGTCAGAGAAAGCCCTGATCTGACACCTGTCTTCTCCCTTGCGTGCTCCTCTTGGACCACTGCAAGGCTCTCCCACTCTCCTCTGCCCACTGTAAGGGATGGGCAAGACCACCTTTGGTTACTTTCCCTGGGTGCAGTGCCTGCTTTTACCTGTTTTCTAGAATAAGCAGAAGTGTTTTTCTTCCCATACTGCCTGCACAATTTCTCTGTCTCTAGACCCTAAAAAACCCCAATTTATTACTTCTGCCAATGTGAACCAGTCAATGCTTACACATAAAGAACAGACTTCAAGTCTGCTTTCTTGGTGTCCCTACTTTTCTGCCAAGGAAGGTGGGTGCTGCCAGCCCACCTGGGAAAGCCACCCCTTGCCTACATCTGTGCAGGGGCTCAGCGAGGTGATGGATGCTCAAGAAGAAGGCGGCGATCCCGTGGAGACACAGGGTCTGCCCTCTGACCAGGCATCAGACCCATGGTGGGTGGCTGCCAGTGTCTCTCTGCTCAGGGATCGCTGTTGGTGGTGGTTTCTGAAAGCATGTTGTGCTGGAATGAGGAGGGATGAGGCAGGCAGTGGCTGTGATGGTTTTGGTCGTTGCTTGGTTGGGAGAGCAACAAGAACCAGGTTCCTGAAGACTACTGTCACTTGCCAGCAGACCCTTGTTTTCTTTTCCCAGTGGGGCCCAAGTGGAATGCTGTTACCAAAGGTCACATCTTAACCCATAGCAAGGCGATTCCCAGGGCAAAGCATTCGGCGGTGCTGCTTTTCCTTCAGTTGCAGTTGTTTGGCAGGACTGCTTGAAGCTGCCTGGGAAAATGTCTCTGCTGCTGCTCCATCGCTCTGTCTCTGGACCCACAAGCAGACACAAATCTTTATTTGCATTATTTTTACATGGACTTTAAAAATAAAATCCTGCCCCTTGAGTGAAAAGTCCTCCTTGTATGTGTCTGACCAGCAGCTCGTTCCCTGGAGAGGCTGCAAGCCCAGGATCGCCAAGAATGTTCCCAGGCAGCTTCCACAGCACCGCCC